>NC_049907.1:52315374-52418484 GCF_001411555.2 Juglans regia | reverse complement strand
CCTAAACCCTAAACCCTAAACCCTAAACCCTAAACCCTAAACCCTAAACCCTAAACCCTAAACCCTAAACCCTAAACCCTAAACCCTAAACCCTAAACCCTAAACCCTAAACCCTAAACCCTAAACCCTAAACCCTAAACCCTAAACCCTAAAACCCTAAACCCTAAACCCTAAACCCTAAAACCCTAAACCCTAAACCCTAAACCCTAAACCCTAAACCCCCTCTGGACTCACAGATGCAAGCGGATATGTTGTCGCCCACCTCTAATGATTGGGGGGCCCGCCCTACCCAGGCAAGGGCCAAAGGACGGGCAAACGGGGTGCAAGACTCCACTGCCCACTTTTAGTGTGTTGGTCAATTAGATCAGTTAGATAATTCAAATAAATCAAAACAAGTCATGCATAACATAAGCATAAATATGAACAGTCATGATTTTACTTTCTCTTACACATGAAAAATTTTATTAAAAGTCTTATGTTTATTATACTTACGTTGTGATGGATTTCTTACTAAGTCATTGACTTATTTTAGTTTTGTTTCATGTTTTTAACTACTCAAGTGAGGATGATGATGAGCATGAGCAGGTAGGCCAGACTTAGGAGGACTAGACTGATAAGCTTTAGTTAACTTTTATTTTGTGATTGTCTTTTCCAGTTTAATTGATTTGGTAAGCTCTGATTATGTTTTAAACATGGTTTATTTTATCAACTCTTTTATGAGATTAACAATGTTTGTATTTAATTATACAAGTCTCTAACTTTATTTACATAAGTGCGTGACGTTTTTAACCCAAGGGAAGGGAGTGTTACAATTACCCTAAACCCATATGGTACTGCACATGGCCAACGCTTTGATTGATAAACATAACAATACTATTCATTAAAAATATTCCGTTGCCCCCAAACTATCTCATATGTACATCTAGTGTCAAGTTGACTCCTGTTGATCGGCTTGGTTTTTTTTGTTTCCATTCTTCCGATCCTAAGGCTGACTTCATAGATTAATCAAGTATATAAGGGATTATCATTTGCTAAGTAATAGAATTATCAGCGCTTGACGTATATGCATCTTTGGAAGATGGAAACTATGGGTATGCATTGATGAGATAACCTAGCATTAGAAAATTTCCACTCGTCCGATATCAGAATATCAATCATTGTTTTCAGCAGACCCAAGCCATTTAAGTACAAGAAATTCAAAGCGTATCAAGCCTATAAATATGCTAAGAGAAAAGTCTTGACTATAACCCTACAAATAGAAACTATGGCTGTTGAAGTGGAAGATCGGATCATAGTTTCTTCTTTTCAAATTCTGCGACCTACACTCTTTAGCTACACTTGAAAGGAGAGTTTGGGGACCGCACACAACGACACCCACATCAACAGAGCCCCAACGAGCTGATACTGATCCAAAAATTTCTGCAAGCAAAAATAAATATGAAGTCAAGAAAACAGTCGGTACCTTGTAAATCAGATGAAAGCCCATGTGGGTTTTGACATAAGATTTACAAATTTCAAATGTTCAGAAAGCAGCAATCTAGTACCAAACATACTTGCTATTTATTGAAGCGGAATTTCCATTTCAACAAATATTAAGAACACTGTAGAAAGGAAAACATTGTCACGCATGTTGTGACAGATTGCAATTTTGATATTGCAAACCACTGAGGTAAAATCAGCTTCTCAACACTATAAGCATGAAACCATATATGCCCAGGGCTAAAAAGAAGTGTTAAGCGCATGAACTTGTGATGTAAGGTGATATCTGTGAATATAGTATCGACAAAAAGTCAAATACTAAAAGACCTTAATTAGTGGATGAATCAAGTTGCCCTATTCTTCCTTCATTTTTCTTCCTACCTGATTTCCTTCTCATATTTACTCCAATTTTTTTTTTATGAGTATTGTTACGTACAGTCGTGGAGTGTGTAAGCGTCGTGCAGTCACTTTGAAAAAGAGTGGGGTCCACTATTAAAAAATTAATTTCTTTTCATGTGGGTCCCGTATTTATTCACTTTTTTCAAAGTGACTGCACGACGCTTGCACACTCACGACTGCAAGTATCATTTCTCTTTTTTGATATGTACCCAAAATTTTGCATGACATAGGCACTGTCCTCAATGCTGTTTAATCTGGCAGCATCTGGTTTAGACCATGAAAGAATAAGAAATTCAGCTTGTTCATTTCTCCTAATCCAACCTCGTCAGTTTTGTGATTAAACCTTAAACCATGAACTCATATATGCAAAGATGCAAATACGAACATTTTTCTTTTAACTTCTCAAGCTCATTAGCCGTTACAGAAATAAATAATTGTATTTGCAATTTATACAGTAGAATCTGACATCCATTCTGAAGAAAATATTTAATGTTACTGACATTTTAATCAATAGCTTGGCTTTCAAGTATCAGAGAAATATGTGTCTGTTAGAATAAATAAGCCCCGCTCCCTAAGGAGCCACCCTACTTGATATTTGACATGAAACCTGTTTATTATTAAAATAATAATAACTACCTTCTGCCATAAAAATTTGGAAACATACCTTTGAAGTCTGGTCTGCAACCATACCGAACTGGATATGAACTAGCAAGAGTTTCCTGGTATAAGTTCTTTTCTGTGAATACTTCATTAAGCCGCATCATGTCAGTCTTTACCCCATCTTCCTGACTTTCCTCCCTCACTAAGGTCCTTTTATCCCAAAGATGCCATAAACCAACCACAATGCCCCCATAGATGAAAACACTGACAACCATGCATGCTACAAAAAGAAGGCCTTTGTACCACCAATATGATATACTAAAAGGATTTATGTAATAGATGTCTAACAAACTCAAAGAGATAACGAAGCCAATTGTAGATATAATAACATAGCATCCAACCCATATCTTATTTCCAGTGCCAACCAAGGCTGAAATACCCCCTCCCATTGAGGAAACAGAAGAGCTTGTAGCCTTGTAGATATTACCCTCCTCCTGCATCAGCAACAGTCAAATCTAGACTGAAGAGATGATCTTGATCGTGAAAAATGACAGCACATATAAGATAAGAAACAGGAGACTTTTAACTTACCAATGAAGGCTCTGATTCTCTAGTGACATACATTTGAACTTCGATATTCAATTTATCAGAGAAAAATGAACAGATTGACTCCACACCAGTAGAGGAAAAAAGAGATAGCTCATTCGACCTCTTCACGGCCCAAACAAGTAAAACATTTCTTGGTACACAAGTTTTTTTATCCTTAGTACGATGGAGAAAATCACTCAATATAGCTAAAAATGGAGAGATCCCACTACCTCCTGCAACCAGTACAAGCTTTTCATACCTAAGAGGACAAAAGTTGTTAACCTGTTAAAAAATGCACAGTACATCTTTCAATAGAAATAAAGGATAATTTAGTAAAATCCACCGATAGAAAATGGAATGGATAGAATACTGGCAGTAACATTCAAGCTCTATTCAAAAACTACAGCAAACTTGCCCAAACTATAAGGAGATGTTTGGATTCGAATATGAGTTGAGATGACTTGAGATGAGTTGAAATGAGTTGAGATGGATTGTGAATAGTAATGAGATGAGTTGTGAATAGTAGTGAAATTTGTGAGTTAAAGTTGTTGAATAGTAATGAATAGTAGTGAGATGAGTTGAGATGAGTTGAGATGAGCTGAGATGACTTGCGAATCCAAACAAGCCCTAAATGTGCTGCCAATTTGAGTTTTCCATTAAAATTATGGTTGGTATGAAAAAAATACGGGTGTCCTGATGAATCATCATTACCCCCCCATCAAGAGAAAGGAACATGCATTAGACATTTACTAAGGTATCAATTATGATTGCACAAACACAAGCATATGATGAACAGAGTACTCACATCAAGTGATATGGTGATTCATGGCCATAAGGCCCCTCAACAGAAGCCATAATCTGACCGGGAGGTAGTAAAGGCAACTCTATTTGAGAATCCTCAGTGATATTTGAGACTTTCCGACTTAGCATTGATGTCCAGTCACCAAAAGCCTTTATGAGCACAGAAAGATGATACTTACCATCCAATGGACTTGATGAAACACTGAAAGGATGCCATTGTAGCCAAGATATTTCCCGCACTCGTAGGAAGATGAAACTGAGGGCATTGTACCGCAAGTCTACATAATCAAAGAGGAAGCTCTAAGATTTTTGCTCAAAACCAGAACACAATAAAACAACAAATTGTTGAACTAATCTTACTTCCAGGTTTGGAAAGCACCAATTTCACTGTTCCACACGGAAGGCTTTTCATCGAAACTATGTTGACAGTCATACGTGATTGGCAGAACCTTAAAAAGCGATCAAGCATGAACAGAAATATTCCCCCAAAAACTTTGCTAAAATTCGTATCACCAATATGCAAAGCCAGGAAAATGACAAAAAGTACGTAGAGTTGATGTGTATAGAAGAAAAGCTCAAAATATCGCTTCCTCACAGGAGGAAGTGTTGTCACCCATATCAATAGACCAAATACATAACAGATAACCCCGGCAAGGTTCGCTCCACCATCACTTTTCCACTCAATTATCTGCATGAACCAAAAAGTTAAGAAAAAAAATTGTTAAAGAGAACTTTCTTTGTTTCCATGTTTCTTCCGATTTCTCAAGGAAGAATAATAAGAAGTCAGATAGAGATAACAAGAAGAAACAAGAAAATTTCGTTAAAGAAATTTTGATGCCAGTTTGTCTTTTCATTTTTTGTCTAGTTCAATTATTGAAGTCAACATTTTTCGTTCACTACTTAGTGGGGTAAAACGCAGAAAAATAGTTCAGTCTTGCATCCCAAGAGCATGAGTTGTTATAAATAAACAAAAAATTCATGTCAGCCCCACCAAATCTTTGTCAATCAGTGTAGAAAGAAGCACATAACTAAAAAGGACAAAAAAAAAGGGTTAAATTCAACCTGTAGTGCATGAGTCACGAACATGCCAAAACAATTTATTCGACCAAGCCCATTATCTGTTAAAATGTATCATACAGCCTCATGTTTGAAATATTCGGTATACCAAAATTAAAGGGATTATATACTAAAACAGTTTTTGTGATTTTTCTTTTAAGAGGCAGGTTAGTCCCTAAACTTTAATTTTGAACTTTTAAATCCTTGTGTTTTCAACTTTTTTCAAATCAGTCAAAGAGAAATTCTACATAGAAATCTTACACCACACACATCTACTTAATCAACATGTGTTATTTCATTTTTGTCATTCTATTTTAATGCTTAAATATGTATCTTTAAATATAAGAACAAAAATGAAAAATTACATGTTAGTTAAGTGGAGGTGTGTGGTGTAAGGCTTCCTCATAACATTTCTCTTTCGTTAATAATTCATTAAAATGTCACGTCAAAACTAATCACTAATTAAGTGCCACATGTCATTGTAAGAAAAAATAAATATAAAAAACAGAACATTTAAAAAACAAAAGAATAATTAAAAAGAAAAAAGAGGTAGACAGAGACTAGTTGAAGACCTAGTCATCGGCCTGGGTTGTGCAACCCAAGCCAAGCCTTGGACGACCACCCAAGCGGAGCATGGTGCCAGCCCTGGCAGTATGTTTGTCTTTTTCTGAATTCTTTTGTTGCTTAATTAATTTTTTTATTTTTTTATTTTTTAAATGACATGCATTTGGTCCTTTCTACTGAGTGGCGTTTTAATCGATTCTTAAAGGAAAACTAATAAAAAAGACTGATTAGATCAAAGTCAAAAGCACAAAAAAGAAGAAACTTAGTTATAATTTAGGAATTAGCATGTTTAAACACAATAATTACTTAAGGAATAAAGTAGTGTAAAAATAAAAATAAAAAAAGAGCACGTGTTTGCATTTTCATAGAGATAATGTCATAGGTGTTAGAAAAAGGTATAACAATTACTTTTGGTCTTCCTTATAACCACTAATTTTTGTCTTTTCTTGGTACATGTTACTTTAGGTGAGGTTTAGATAATGAATTGAGATAAAAATTTAAAGTTAAATAAAATATTGTTAGAATATAATTTTTTAATATTATTATTGTTTCATGATTCGAAAAAGTTAATTTATTTATTATATTTTATGTAAAAATTTAAAAAAATTATAATAATTAAATGAGATGAGTTGAGATTAGCTGTAAATCCAAACAGGGCCTTAGTTTTTTATCAGAAGCATCATAAAGTTGTCTCAACAATGTTTAACAAGTAAGAGGACTATAAAATTAATTTGAGAAATATGTATACAAATAAAAACAGTGATAAATTTGTAACACAGTTTCTATCTGCAAAGGCAATAAATAATTCAGTATGAGCACTCACTTCAGATGGTATGATGCCCCGTATCGCCCATAAAATCATGTAGCAAAGTCCATGAAGGGTAAGGAGGAACATTGTGAGATTTCCCAACCAAACATGATATCTGGTGGCATGCTCGAAAGGTATATCCACAAGGCGGAGGAGAATCGACCCCCTCGCGATTGGGAGAAAGAGAAAAGCCAAGCAAGATAATGCAATCAAACCAAAAGTATATGCTGACATCTGCAACATAAACAACCTGAAAAATAGGGGAAATCAGATTTATTTGGAACACGCCTGATATTGCCTAGTTAAAGCATGTCACTTCTAATACATACTAATACCCAACCAAACCCAAAAAATAATATCGTACCTCTTTTCTTCGAGGGTCAAGTCACCATAGCTAGGCAAAATTTCAAAATTCACTACCGTATAGGCATAAACAGCCCAGAGAACAAACATAACAAAGAGGACAATGCCAATCAATTCGGCAGCGGAAACGACCCCAAATGGTCCATCCACCAGAACTGGAAAAGTCCACAGTCGGAATCTTGGAGGCCTTTTCCTGTAATAGATTATGTTTTTGGAAGTATTAGAATTTAAACAAACATTGGGTGAATGCCTCTGTTTTTGGTTATCCCAGTTCCAATAATCTGGTCTGTAAGTAACACAAATACAATAAGAACTTGTAAAAGTGCAAAAGAATCACTTACTCTTGTAGTTGTTCTTTCTCTTGCTCTTCCCCAGAGACGAGAAGATATGGAACAGCAAGAAAGGCGATAATAATAATGGGGCCACTGTATAACAGCAAGACGCTCCCTAAAAAATACATCGTGGCAAACTCTTTAGACCACTAAGCATGAATGTGATGGTGAAATCTTTAATGAAAAGCATAAAAGAAATTTTATAACTCAATAATGGGGATTTTGGTTCTAGTGCTTTAGATGGACATGGATGCCGGATGGGCTGAAAATCGGGGAAGAAGTTAACGCCAATTTGAACAGTATGAATGTTTCATTTTATTCTATCTTATTTTGTTTTAATTTATTTTATTTTTATAATTTTTAAATAAAATTTATTTTATTTTTATAATTTTTTAAATTTTTATATAAAATATAATAGACAGTTTAATTTTTTAAAATTTTAAAATAATGATAATATTAAAAAATAATATTTTATTTAATTATTTAAAATTAATTTATTTCATTTTATTGTTCAAACAGATCTCAACTTATCGTCACTATCACGTCATTGCAAACATTTTGATTTCTTTTTAAATTGTACTTTTATAAAATGACAAAATTATAAAAGAAAAATTATATACATAAGCCTCACACTCCTGTATACTACTTAAAAATATATGAATTTATTCTTTTATCCTCGTGTTTTATTAAATATGAAATATGAAGATAAAATAGTAAAATCATATATTTTTTAAGTGATGTGCAGAGTGTGATACCATTATAAAAACACTAAACAAGTACCTGTCTCCCCGAACAGAGTTCCACTGGTAGCACTGACCCAGACATCGTAGAGGCCGGTCCCGAAGTCTGTGGGAACGAGGAAAAAGAGAGCAACCCATGCAACGAACACGACCCACATAGTGAATTTGAGAACCCATTTGGCCAATGATAAGAAGATGCGCATTTCCTTGATCTTGTACTCGTTATCATGACCTCCGTTGGAAAGAAGAAGAGGTTGTTGATCAGAGTATAACTCATCCACGGCCATGGTGACCAGCAATATACAGCAATAAGAACCCGAGCTCTTCTGGGACTGGGAGCAAGAATATATCTTTGTTCCTGGACATGTCCAATTCCCTCATTTTCATATTGGGACTCACTTCACCTCGCAGCTGTAGTTCAAACCCTCACCTAATTCCTCCTCGTGTCTACATTCGAAGGATATAGAGGATGTAAATATGGCCATCCAACTTTCTTTTGTGCACTCGTGTAACTATGTCTGTGACTGTGTACAGTTCCTCCGCACCGGCTGGTGTTGTTTACAACTTTACACTCGACCAAGTTCGCTGAGTACGAGGAACAAACAGGTGGGGCGTCAGGCGTATAGGTGTCGGAGAAAATTAGTTGGCCAATAAAAAGGGTGGGGGCCGTGGGGCATCTAACTTTCTTTAATCTGTTTGTTAATTCTCTTCTACATAGCATCCACCGTGGGTGCACACAATGCTACGTGGATGCTTGTGGTTTTTTGTTTTTTTTTTTTAAATCAAAACGCACGTTTTGATCGAATTCGCAAATCTATAAGATTTTCATCCCATTCGAGTTCATCCCGCGAAAGAGATGCTCCATCGTAACCCGCGTCTGCTCCCGCAACCCAGCTCCTCCCGGCGACGCCATCTCTCTCGTCAGTGCCACCGAGCGGCGCTCCTCCGTCTGCCCAGCGCCTCCACTGTTCCTCGAGCTCGTTGAACGGAGCAAACAAGGTTTCAATCCCGCGAACCTCCTTCCTCGCCACGAACCCGCGTCCGTCGGCTTCCTCTTGCCAGCGCCACCTCGCGACGACATCTCTCGGTTCAGGGCCAACTCGCAACGCTCGTTAGTCTGCCCAGCGCCGCCGCTCCCCGCGAGCTGATTGAACGGACCAAACCAGCGACGGGACCGAGTGCTCTGTTTCGCCAAATGGTTTGCTAGGTAAATATTGTACTACCATTTTCCTGTTCATACATGCTATGTTCTTCATGTGTACATCGAGATGTGATTTTTGTGTGTTTCTGAGATGGGTATGCTTAGGGCATGGATAATTTTCCAGAAAATTAGGGTCCTTAACTGGTCTCTTCTCTCTCTCTTTCTCTCACCCTGAAACAGAGGAATCAGAGTCACTTAGAGAAGATTTTAATGTCACACCACCAGCTCTTCAAACGCCCTCCCCCTTCTCCCTCTCTTTTCAAGACTGTCCCTGGTTGTAGCAATTTGTTTGCTCTGTGTTTTGTTATGGACCTCCTTGTAATTCCGTGTAACTTGTGAATTTTGTTGTAATGAAATGAGAAATGGGAAAAAGCTGCAATGTAATAAGGATTGCTGTAAAATGAAATGAGAGTTTGCGGAAGTAATAATAGGCGCAGGGAAGGTGTTTGATCTGTAATTTCAGGCAAATGCGAACAATCTATCTATCTCGCGGAGCAGAAGTGGTTCCATCTGTAATTTCAGCACAGTTTTAGGCCCATATTCCATTGACCTCTGGATGGTGATCCTTCATGAGGCAATCTTTGCTCATTGACCCCATTGTTGGGTTCTGAGGGAAGTTGTGAGGGTTAGAATTTCTTTTGTTCTTTAGAATCTCATCATCCATAATATTTGCATATCTATGAGTACCATTCAGTCAACCTGGCACTGATTAAATGCTTCAGTTGAGGTGCTTTTGATGATTGAATACAATGCACCTTTCTTTGAAGTTTGATTTTCCAACATCAGAAAATTAGCAATGTCTTTAAGCAAGACACCATATACTTTTTAAGGTGCATGTATTTCTAGTTTATTTTTTGCTTGAGATTCTGGGGTTTACATAAAAAAAAAATGTTGCCTCAAAGTTTATTTTGATGGATGACTGTTTCTCATAGGATGAGAACTTCCTGCTCCTATTCTAATTTCTATACATAAGTAACTACCTGTCTCAGAAAAGAAATCTACTGGCAGAATGAATGAATGACATAAATGCTTATTTGATTTAACAACTGCATTCATACACACCCTTAATAAGTTAGGCCGCCCCTTTTCTTGTGAATATTCCCTAGCAAAGGTTCTCAGTACTCAGTGGCAAACTGGTGCCTTACTTTATGACGTGGTAGGTATAGTTTTCCAAGTGTCATTGGTAGTTTGAGTGGTCTAAAAAACAGAGGCAAGTATCCCAAGTCAAGCATTCTGGAACTTCGAAGGTGGCCACATGTATCTTTTAACTTCACACTTAAAGATACAGAACAGTGACTGAATATAATCATGCACTGTGTTAATAACTAACACCTTTTCCACAACAGTTCTGACACACATGCCAAAATCTCCTTCACAGCAAAATATTAGTCCTTTTTTAGTGCACTTTTCTTAGTTGATCTTATCTCTTTTGCTGCATTTGAAGTGAGTGAAAAGTGGAAAGATTCATTCTACTGCTGATCATTGCTTTAAAAGGCAAGGATAAGAAACCGTGATGAACATTTAATTAGCAAGACCGTTGAAGCCCAGACCTACACATTCTCAGAAGATTCAAGACCAAATAAACTGGTTTTAGTATGAGATTCTTGTTGGGTCCTCTCTGGATTCAGATCTACATTCTTCTGGTACAAAGGCCCCTCTTTATCCCATTACACTAATTTACTTACAAATGAATGAAAAGAATAAAAGCAAACATCACAATAAAAAATGGAAAAAGAAAATGAAGTTGCTTCAGTTCCTTTTTGGATAGATGAATTGCCCTAGTTATGAAATTTTGGTGTCTTGTATATAGTGTTAATAAACTTTCTTCTTATTTGAGATCTGTTGTTATACTTGATTAGTCCAACTGTTAACCTTCTCAATATCTTATATATATCAAATAAGAACTTATATTAACTTAGATAGAATAAATCATTCGAAATAAAAAAGAATCCCGTTCCTCAATGTTACTGTCAGACAAGATTGGCCCACTCTGCCATAATTACCTCCATATTTCTTATAATTTTGTTTAATGATTTTCTTTGTTTGCTTTACAATATTCTGCAAGGTTGATGAGTAATAAAAAAATTTAATAGCTTAAGAATGAAAGGTCTGTTTGTTTCCGACTTATATACCCTACAGAAGCATATGTTTTATACTTTGATAATCTATTTCTCTATATGCCTATGTTAGGATTCCTACATCAAATTGAATTTTGGCCTTAACTTTCACCTGCTAAAAATGAACAGCATGCAGAATTACAAGGGTCTGACAATGTCCAAATAAAAAATAAAAATCTGTCTTTTTATTCTGATAGATAAATTCATTATAAAACACCTACAGAATTAACTCAAGTTCAGAATCTGTGTCCTTTGGTTAATGTGCTTAAAATACATAGATAATAACAAAGAAGGAAGGTAGTAGAAGAGCCATAGTGTTATTTTACGATATGTAGGATCACTTTAGGAAAAGTTAGTATTGGAGGGATCTAATAACTTAAGATCTGTATGATCTTGTTCCAGTTTCCAACAATTGTTTGCAACAGTATGGTAAATATGACGTTAGTTTAGGTTGAATAAAGGGTGAAAACCAAAATTTGCACTTAGTTGAATTATGACAGTGTTATTACATATTGGTATATGCATGGTTCCATCAACCACACTTTAAATTTTTCTATTGGCAACAAGTTGGTAATTTCCTTCCTAGCTTTTGTGTGTCCGTTTTTTAACTTTGCTCAAACTTTGTTTCTTTTTGCTTTGCATTTGAATCTATGCCGGTGTAGCATGAGCTGGCCCTTTGTTTGTTTTGGGTACATTTTTAAATTTGCTCAGCCTTTTGTTTCCTTTTTCTTTTCATTTGAATCTATGCCGGTGTGGAATGAACTGGTGTTTACAAATTCAAGATTTACATCCTTTAATAGGGCTGGTGAGCTCCAGTTCCTTTCGCTATGGTAACCAATAATTTTTTTTTTTTTTTGATAAGTAATAAGTTATTTCATTAATAAAAGTAGGCATAGCCCAAGTACACTAGAAGTATACATGTGATTACACCTATTTAAGCACTAGGAACAGTTACAAGGAAATCATGGAAGCTGCGACCATTCCAATCAATAGCAATGGCCCACAAAAACAAAGTCTTCCAGAAAAAATTCCTAAACTCTTCCAAGGAACGTTCATGGTCCTCAAAGAGTCTCTCGTTTCTTTCATTCCAAATACACCAGAAAATACATATAGGAACCATCTTCCACACGGCTGCAATCTGTAGTGTCCCTGTGATCCCTCTCCAGCTTGCTAACAAATCAACCACCCTACCCGGCATCACCCATGCTATACCCATTCTACTAAGAAAATAAGTCCAAATATCTTGGGCAAACTCACAATGTAGTAGTAAATGGTCCACCGATTCACCACTATTTCTGCACAAACAACACCAGTTCGTAATAATAAGGCCGCGTCTTCTAAGATTCTCAATGGTCAAGATCTTCCCTAGAGCTGCCGTCCAGACAAAAAATGCAGCCTTTGTAGGTGCTTTAGTCCTCCATAGTGGTAACCAATAATTCATTCAAAAACAGTTAATTTTTGAAGAAATTTCTACTAGCCTGGAGCCTCCATGTTACACTTGTCATGTACAAAAAGGCACACTAATTTAATATTTACCAATTTGAAAATGATGCAGTCTTTCTATTTTGAATGATTTAATAGGTGACTATTTTAATATTTGATTGTCAAATGCAGTATATCAATTTGCTTGGAGACATAATCGGAGTAGAGCACATGCAATTCTAGTTAGTCTATTATCCTCTAGATTGTTTCGAACCATTTGCCTTTTCCTTTGCCCATATATTGAATTGGTTGGACAATGGAAGATCTTCTTCCAATTTATATTTGCTGATCATCAAAAATGGGAATCACGTGCATATCTATGCGATTTTCCTTCTCATGAATAACTGGTATTTATTCACATGTGCGCACGCACACAAATAATTGCTTATAATGTCTCCATATCTAAGAAGCATGGAATCGGGCCTTTTTCTCATTAAGGAATGTACTTTGGCTTGATGTTTTCAGTGAATACTTCAGATTTATATAACCACACAGACACTCAGAAATATCTTAAGCTTCTGTTGCCTCTTGAATATAATTTCGCTACTTCTTCGCTTGATCAATGCTTTATGAAGATATAGATCATGCCATTCAACTCTCTCTTTTAATATGGTCCTTCTTTTAACATGTTTCAGTGGGGAAAATGTAGGATAAATGGCCAGAGAGTGCAAATGAAGATATAGATCATGCCATTCAACTCTCTCTTTTACAAGAAAGCCAAAAGGGAAAAAATGTGATTGGTTAGTGATATGCCGTTTGGATGGTTTTACATATGCCCGTGATGCCATATACTTTCTATGAGCTCAAAGGCATTTCATCATTCATGTATATTAGTGTTCTTATGTTCAATTTTTTGTAGACATTTCTGTTTTTTGCTTGGTTTCATGAAAATGGTTTGCAGCATATATATACACCTCAGAATATCATTGCTAGTAGGCTTGTTTTTATGCCAATCATTTTAATCCATCCTACACCTTAAACATAGCATTATTCTTTTGGTGTCCTGCATTGCTCCTTACACCAGCTTTGAACATCTTTATCAGTCTTCCTATTAAAGGCACTAATATATAAGATCCTGCATAAAACTTGGTCTCTGACCTCCCGTCCTACACCTGGCATTTGTTTCATTTATTTATGGTCTTGAGCAGTTGCACCGCTTCATATTTGTCATGGCAATATGCATTAACTGGTAAGCTCTGAAGAGGTAATTAGTATAATTGAATGACAGTCATTTTTAGCAGTTCCCCACATGTAGATTAAATTATTCTATTAGATAACAGGACATTACCCATCTTTCTGACTCTCATTCAAGGATCCTACATTATTTAGAGTATGTTACTTTTTAATTGATGTGGTTTGGTAGTTCATTCGATTTGAATTTGTATGCCTTTTTAAAATATTCATGGTTTATCACTTAATTTCAAAAGATCACGCTTTTATGCCTACTGCTTTACGAATATTGATTTATGTTTCTCCTTATTCATTGCAGAACCACAATCTCACACTAAAATACGATTTTCATGCCTATATGATTCGCTCAATGGAAGAAGAATTCCAAATGATTGTTGGTGTGAGGTAGCTAATATTTTAAAGCCCATTACTTCCATTGCCACGCCTTGTTTGAATAATTTTGTTGTTAGTTTCTGTTCACATATCGGGACCTCTTATCTCCTCATGGAGGTCTAAGCAACATTATTGAATTGTGCAAATGAGATCAAAATCGAATATTGATTTTCCTCCAGGACAAAATGACCAAGTAAGCATTCATAATTTTTTTTATCCTATGGGTTCATTGGTTAAACAAGCTGCTCTACTTTCTTCATAATTGTCTCAAAAGCTTACTCCAGATACAATTCC
This sequence comes from Juglans regia, assembly GCF_001411555.2. Classification (NCBI taxonomy): domain Eukaryota; kingdom Viridiplantae; phylum Streptophyta; class Magnoliopsida; order Fagales; family Juglandaceae; genus Juglans; species Juglans regia. The sequence goes on along the minus strand of NC_049907.1, from coordinate 52,404,097 downwards.
TAGAATAATATCATTTAAGGCTAGAAGTTTTTGAGAACTTTCATTGAACTCTCACGGAGGGCAAGGGGGAACAGGATTACATGGGGACACTACCAACTTTCCATTTATTTATGGTTGTATATATGTATTTGTTCCAGCAGGAGTTTTTCTGTTTTTTTAAGGACAAGCTGGAATTTGGGAGTTCGGGGATTAACTTGACTCTGGGGGCCCTAGGTCATTTTACCTGAGTCACATTTTTTTTTTTTTTTCCGTTTAGTATTATTTTGCATGATTGTTTCTGTTGATTTTTCTCTAAAGGGGATTCCTTTCTGATCACTAACATCTAATTTTGCCTATTTGTTTAATCTCTTGCAGTGGCCCCACTATCGGGATTTGTTCTTGCTTTCATGTTGTTTAATGTAAAAGGTACAGCACATTATCTCACGTCTACCAACTGGTATTATCTGTCAATTGACATTTTCATCAATGTCCATTTTTTTAAAAATAAAGTTGGCATGTATTTCTTTTTTCTTTCTTGACCAAGGCCATTATCACATGCCTGAGACCAGAGGGCTATGCCTTTCTGAGGCGGAAACTATCAGCACTGTAAGAATATTTTAAAAAGCTTCATTGAGTTCATACACAGGGATATACAGAGCTCTATTTTGACCATTTATTTATATTGAGCAATTTATGTTATTTTGACCCCGAAAACCACCAGATTGTAAGCCGACCAGAGAATGGTACAAATATCTAAAGCCTTCTTTTAGATACTTGTAGTTCTCATTGATTGTATTTCTCAGATCTGCCGCCATGATTGAGTTGCTGTTTTTGTGTCTGTTGGCAATGGCCATGGTGTAGTTTGTCTTAACATGTGTTTCATTTTTGTTCCTCTTGGATAGGGTTGGGTGTCGTTTGAAAAATAGCAGAGTGTTTCTTTTTTTTTCCTCTTGGAGAGGGTTGGTTCCTCTTGGAGAGGGTTGGGTGTAGTTTGAAAATATGCAAAGTGTTTCTTTTTATTTCCTGTTGGAGAGGGTTTGGTGTAGTTTGTCAATATGCTTCCGGTGTAATTTTTGTATCTCTTTGAGAGGGAAAGGTAGTAGTTATTCAAAACGCATTTTTGTACCTCTTGGTGTAGTTTTGGTGTACTTGGTGAATATGCCAATGGTAAGATTTTTTGTGGAGATGCAACGGGTAATTTTTTGTACCTGTTGGAGAGGTGGGGTGTTTTGTTACCATGAGCCAACTAGTATGCCAAGCACCTGGTTTTTGGTAGCATGATTTTCTACGTTGCTGTTTTTGTGTCTTTGATGACAGGCAACATGCAGAGTTTTGGGTTCTTTCCATTCTCATTTCAAAATTTACTGTATGAACATTTGACTAAAGAAGGGTAAGGAAAGATTGGGCATACACCCATTTGTTGTGGCAATAACCAGTAAATCTGTGTATAAATAGAGATATATATCTATATATTTTATAATTATATATTATTTCATTCTTCAGAGTAATATTTTTTTATATACTTTCTAACTTCTTATTTGGAATGTGTACTTCTTTGCAATAGTTTCAGTTGGAGAAGAGCAGCATTAGCAGGCATGTATTTAATTTTGATAATCTTGTAAGTTATTTTTATTTTAATTAATTTGTACTAATTGGGTGTAGATTGGTGAGCAGTGAGCACATATGGAACTTTTGTTTCCTATTGGTTTTCTTCAATGCTAATGTCACAGGTGAGGGATGCCATCTATTGTGTAGAATATAGATTGGCCAGGCCAGAAGATGATCAAAAGTAAGTAAAAAAGTATATCATGTTTGTGTTATTGATGGTTTCTGATCTCTGATGGTTATCTCTTGTTAGTCATGGCAGGGATCATAATTTTACCCCATCTAACTATGTTTTATGTTAATATTTGTGGTCGAGCAGCAGAAACAGCCAGACTTAAGGGGTTTAAAGGTATAACTATGGGTTCTCCCCAAAGGCCAAAACTTGCCTATTCTCGGAATTTGGTGATTTTCATCAGAATTCTAGTTTTTTATTTAATACCTGGAAAGTATCATATTGAGGTTATTTTTCCTATATTTAGGTTTCCTCTAAATCATATGGTGAGTCACTTAGTTCTGAACTTGCTGCATTTGTATCAGCTTCAATCGTTACTCTAAAATGGATTTTAAAACTCATGAAGGAAGTGATGTTCCTTAATTTGTGATGGAGTGGCTTTGTAGGAGTTTTGGGCTGATCACCATGATAAATTATTAGCTTGTGGGGCCATGATTGTTGCAGAACTTAGGATGTTGTAGTTGAGGGAGACTGAATTTACTTGTTCTGATGGGATTGCTCATAATAAGGTAGGTAGTGGTCAATTTTTAAAATCTTCCTAAATGGAACAGATGAATTTTTTTGTCAGTACTTTAGCTATGACTTTGTTGGCAGATGCTGGCCAAACTTGCAAGTGCTATGAATAAACCTGCACACAAACTGTTGTGGCCCCTATCATCTGTCAAAGGATTACTCGAATCCTTGCCAATTAAGAAAATGTGAGTTTTTATTTCAATTTTATTCTTCTATCTTGAGTTAGAGATACAAATCATTTTGTTGTATACATCAGCCGACTGTCATTTTGCTCTTAGCTGCAAAAAGGAAAGATAAGTGGAAATATGACATTAATATATTTTTGTATTCTTCTCTCTGTTCAAAATTGTGCTGCTGGTAAGTTCTTGTGAACTGCAGTGCTTACTGCCAAAGAAAACATGGTGTTCAGAAACAGCTTGGAGGAAAGCTTGGGAGTTCTTTACAAAGTGATTTGGGTGTGAACACTGTTGGAGAGCTATTGCAGTTTTCAGAGGAGAAGCTACAAGAGAATTAAGGGGGGAATACAGAAGAGTTATGACAATATTATTACAATGTTATTGCAATGTATTACAATGTTAACACAACATTATATTTTACTTATTCACAAAATGTATGTGAATTTATTGATTCAACATTTGTTCCTTGAAAGCGCAGTACAATGTATTTGGTTTGGATTATTATTCCGTTTGCATGAGTAGTACAATGGATTGCTTACAGCGTTATATTTTACTTATTCACAAATTATGTTTCATTATTATTCCGTTTGCATGAACTCTGAAATATCAACAGCGTAGTACACTGCGTTGCAATCTTGATGTAGCCATCAACCTGAGAAAGCAAGTGAAGTTAGGTTCACTTTGCACCATCAGCAACAATGGAATCAAAACTGAAATCATTCATGAGAATAGGCACCATTAGCAACAATAAATTGTTGATATTTCAGAAATGGTTCTCATAAATAGTTCACTGTTCATTCGTAACTTTTCAACGGTAAACACATTACAAGTTTTAACCTGATAATTTATAAAATAAACAAATTTTAACCTAATACAGCATTGGAGAGAGCTCCAAGTCCGCAGTAATCCTTCGCAATGGGCATATTATGTAGTGATTTGTACTGGCAGAATTGCTCTTATAAAACTTAATCAACCAACATAATCTATGTGTGATGTTGTTGTTTGCAAAAGCAGAGATTAAAGTTGATAGGTTAAAATCAACTTCATCAGTTGCATCTAGTTGCTCCTCACTAGAATCATCAGTGCCACAACAAAGATGATCATTAGCTTGATCAGCACCTTTGTTGCCCATCTCTGGCAGACTGCCTTAAGTTTCCTTGTCTGTGATGCAGACATTTCAGGTTCATCAACTAGAGCAGGTATAACAATGTTTTCTTTCCCGTTAGTATTTGTACTTGTTCGACTTCCCTGGTGGCAGATGCTCATATCTGCTGATTGCTTATTATTAGAGATTCCAAACTATTCTAAATGGGGACACAATCTCCAAGTTGTTCATTTTTTGTTTCCTTGCTGCTCGATGACTTCTTTCTCTTTCTCCTTGATTTCCTAGCAACCTTAATAATGAAAAGATTTTAATTGATATTCTCACAACAATGGCTTTCATAGACTAATAAACGGAAATATTGAAACTATATAACCAGGAGTAGGCTCAGGTTGTGTCAGAATATCAACTATAAAAATTTAAATAAACACAAAAATATTGATCTAATAACTGATTCTTTTTCCTAGCAATAGCAATGGACAAAAATGGATGCATCAGAATACAAGGACAGTTTTCAAGTCAAAAGATGCATGCAGAAATTCAACAATCATTAACAGATATATGCTACAACAAAAATCAAGACTTCTTTTTAACGAAGATCAAGGTTGCAAAATTAAACAGATTAATGAAAAAAATGTTGCAACAAAAGTCAAGTCTTTTCTTTTTTATTTTTCTTTTTGAAAAGTAAAAATCAAGTCTATTCTGATGAATATCATAGGGGTAAAACTTGTCTTTGTGCCAAGCATTTCACTCTCTGCTGACTGATTTGTTCCCCTGTTGTATTCTCTATTGTTCACGACAGATGCAATTCTATTCTTAGAAGATCTCTTTGGGAATCTCTTTAATTTAGTAATTAATAATCTGCATATATTGTAATTGGAGACTTTAATATCATCTATGTCATGATGAGAAGGTAGGGGGTGTGCCAGTTTCTCTCTGCTAATTATGTAATTGAATTTAGTTTTGCACAATGCTTGGTATGATCTGCCTTATTATTATTATTATTATTATTTTGGTTCGAAGTACACATGTTTCTCTTATCTCGGTTCTTAAGAAAGCAGATATGAGATTACAGAAAAAGCATCATTACCTCCTCCCCTCATCTTGTTAACATCAAACTAGATCTTATGAATTACCGTAGTAGAAGGGAGGTTTTATTCACTTGGGAAAGGTTGGATAGAGCCTTAGTTAATCACCATTGGGAATCTTATTTCCCTTGTCATTTCAACTCATTTAGAGAGGAACCTTCTTGATCATCCCCCTCTTCTGCTTGAAAGTAAAACTCATTCCAAGTCTGGTCCTTTCAAGTTCAAAAGAACATGGAGTTCACATACTCAGTCTTATGACTTTGTTGCTGGGAATTAGAATCAGTCTTGTCCTATATCTGTTCTTCTGGAAAAATTGCCTTTTAAATCAAAGAGTTTAAAATGGGCCTTAATAGATTTAAATCATTTTATGTTTGGCAATATCTTCAAAAGGTTATTGTTTATTAAGCTATTTGAACTTGTTGTGAGGTTTGGAGTAAGAGTACGATTAAGTTCTATCTGAGAAGATTTTTATTATTTATTTTTAATAAACAAAGTCTATTTACAATTGGGGATAGGGATTCTAGTTTCTTTTTTCTTTTTCTTTTTTTCATGTGATGATTCTCACAAAGGAAGGAAAGCCACAACTTAGCTAATAGGCTGTCAACCTCAATGCCTAAGCTGGTTTCTCTACACTCTACAAACAACTTTTCCATTTATTCCTAGTCCAACAGAGGCATGAAAAAAACATGATCATACCCTCAATGTTCCACGTGCTTGAAGGTTCTCCATGAGCCCCACAATTTTATGTATAATCTCGATCGTTTCTGCAAGATCACTGCAAAGAAAAGATCATGAGCATGAGATGAATATATTCAGAAAAACCAAAACTTTTTTTTTTTTCTATACATGCAAAATGTAGGCATGCAAATAGAATGGCATAATCACTCTAGAGAAAATTATTTTTGTCTAGGGAGGGGGAAATCAGGCATCCATACATCTTAAACAAACTACAACCTTTCATTATGTGAATAGCTATTATATGCCTACAGAATATTACAGCTTTTCAAGAAGGATGATCATTATGTAGAGGGCTCAATAATGGGATTGAATTAGAAGTCATACCACTAAAATATATAAATAAGAATGCATTAACAATCAAATAGAGGCGAGCCTAGTTATAGAAGAACGTTTCCATGCAGGAAAAAGTAGTTATGTGTTTGATAAAATTCCTTTAGTTTAAGTCAAAACATACCTTTGCTCACATCCAGCAAGTCCATCAATCTATGATGCATTATTTGAAAGTGCATGTGCCTAAAAGATGTCGCAAAATAGTGATTTACAGAGGCATATAAATAATGTATGAAAAGAAAAGACGGTGTCCATCTGTCTAGTTCTAAAGATTATAATATTGAAGTATGACGTAATAAACAAAGCTTCATATTGTTTCTCTGACCAAATGTTCATTTCGATTTTCTGATATTAAAATTAAACTGCCAAAAATAAATTTCTTGCTACTGGATTGAAAGATTAAAAAAAGAAGTTTGATAAATTATTTACGAGATTAAGATGATGAAGAAAAACCTTTTTGGTTGTTTGTGCATGTCAAACATTCTAATCAAATTTAAAAGGAACTGTGCAATCCCTTGATCAGTCTGATAATAAAATAACTTGTAAAGAAGGATGCGAGCTGTGTGAGGCTCCTTAGACTCTTTGGGCAATAATTTAAGCACCAAATCTAGCATGCAAATCTGAAAACAGGAAAAGCAGTTAGGAAGAATGTTTTTTTTTATCAGTACACAAAATTTTATTGATAGTAGGGATAGTAGATAGCCCAAGTACACGAGACATACACAATAGCATTACCTATGCATGATAATCTTGTGGTACAAGACATTCAGTTAGGAAGAATGTTACAAGGCTAGAAATCAGAAAGAGGGTTAACTGCAAGGGACAAATATGCAGATGAAAATTTTTCTTTATGTAGCATGTTGGGCAGTGTCCCGGTTAACAAGCAATTTCGAATATGAACATATAATGTATACAATTAGAAAAATGTGCATAGCTAGACTGTCTATTGCCGTCTAGAAATAAGACTCCAGGATAGGACAAGGAATGGACAGGATAGGGTATCCTATACACATACTTTGCAATAGAACTGATTAGACTGACACTTTTCAAATTACACCCAGATCATTTGTTGGTCCTCAGTGCCTAAACACATTTAAGGGCACCCAAGAATGCATATTTGCTTTGCAATAATTCAATTTCATATGCTGCTTCAGTGCTATTCTATGAATCTTCAACAAAGCAATTTTTCATGTATGAATTTTGGCTTCCATAGAAAATTTCATTTCTTTTGATGAAATTTCAATCTTCGAAACAAATATTTACAATAAGAGGACAGTATCCTCAAATCAGATTAATTCGCATAGATTCTGCATTCATTAACAAATCTCTCCCAATGGTCATCACAAAAATCAAATTTTATCTCATGTAAAAATAAATTGAGTTACAAAAACCTTTTCTTGTCTAAATACCATCATCATTGGAAGGTCTTCCCCATACATCCAGTTGCATTATATTTTGCTCTAATCACTGTATGTGATCTTGAAGCAAGAAGGAAAGAAATGACATGCAAATAAGCATAGCTCACATAGCCTAATCTAAATGTATTACAATAAGTGCAGGTCGAAATAAGAAGCTCAGCAAGCAGAGAGATGTTTATTGATACATCATCCACAAAATAATAAACTATTGAAGCATATATTTGTAGGGCTAGCACAGGCAGTGATATAGAACTTCGAATTTAAAAAGCAAAAAACACCATTGTTTTCATAAGAGAACCAGCTGCAGAGAGGAATTTATAGTTATTTGTTTCCTTTAGCCCCTCGAATGCACTACGCCACTTCAAAATGACAAGTTGGAACATTGGCTCATTCATTGATTGAGCGATTGGACCACATATATCACCTCTAAAAATTGTGCTATCAGCATCTTTATCAATAAAAGATTCAAAAATGTCTGATCCCAGATTAGCCCTAGCTCAAAGACAATTTCTTTATAAGAACAAGTTGGAGGGTGAAGTCATGAGTTCAAAACTCACTCGGTGCATGTGAAACCTACCAATTAATAAAGAGGCAATTTAACATCAAAAGTATGTTTGCAACATTCAGGAACCTTGTCGACAAGCAACTATAAGAAGTTAGATGAGGTTAACTTCCTAGTCACTAGCAAGAGAATTCCATCATTTCTAAGGATTTGAGACCAGATCTCCTGGTGGCATTCCTAAGGTGACGATGTGCAAGACATCTGAATTAAATATGTTCATTTTAGATTTCTAGAAAGATATTAATAGAAGAGGAATGAAAGAGTAAGTTCAGAAAACTCTCTCTCTCTCTCTCTCTCTCTAGAAAGATATTTATACGTGTGTGTGTGTGTGTGTGTCATTTCCTTGCTTTCAATCACAAGCCTATCATATTCATTCAATCACAGGTTTTTCCAAGTACTTTTTCTATTATTTGAGTCCTAGTTAAAAGAAAAACACAAACTTATTCTCTTGTCTAACCTCTAGCCAGTGTATTATCAAATAAAAAGTCAAGTTCAAACATATGAAAACAAGTGGATATAGGAATATGCTGAAGTTCATGTCCCACCTTAGATTTTAAAAGCTTGTGATATTGATAGGAAGTAACAAACTGAGCAACCTGAAAGAACACCATGACATCACTGTTCTGAACTGCATGATGCTCCTTTTCAATATATTCACGAATCGATTGCATCAAAACTGATAAGAATTTGGATTGCATTAAGATGAGCCATAACATTACAATTAAAAGCTTGGAGAAAAAAAGATTGTTCAAACTGGCATTCATTTCCAAAAGACTTGCCATTGTAAGCCCCCAATAGAACCTGCCATTGCAAAACAAGTGTATTCAGTGAATGTTTCACTGTTTGACATAGAATTGAACATAAAACGAATTATATATAAAGTAAAGAAAAATGCATGGTTTATGAAGCCAACAAACAAAAAGAACTAAAATAGATCATAACAAAAACAATTTTAGAGCACTAGAAACCAGTGTGAAAACACGAATCTAAAAATTTGGAATCATGTTGTGGACACTTGATCATATTCAAAGGGAATATTCATAGACACAACCAATATGCATCAGGTAACAATGGTGTTTTTCGGTACTCGCTTTTAAAGGAAAAATAAAAAAATAAATAAGAGTAAAAAAAGTGTTCATAAATTATGAAAACTACTAGTCCAAAAAGCCATCTTTTCAGACAATATTTTCAAAAGAACAATGATAGAATGATCTAATTATAAGAAAAATCAAATAGAACCATGACCTTAGTTTGTTTGCAGCAAAAACTTGGGAAAAATAAATGTTTGATAACCAAATACTTGTCTTAGCTGCAGTTCAGCAAAAATTTCAATATCTTGCCCGAATGATGCAAAACATATGAATTTAATTGAATGTGCTCTTTACCATTCCAAACTTTCCAGTGGGCTTTCTAGAAGTGAGACTATCACTGCCACAACACCACTACAAGTAATTGAAGACTTCAATTGCCATAGATACTCTATTTGTTGTGAAATATCATTTGATGTACGCTCAATAGGCGTTGTAAGGAACACTAAAACCCTCACTGCAGAACCAGAAAGAAAAATGATGAAAACAAAATAGAAAATAGAACTCATCAGGCACTTCCCCCTCCCCAAAAAAAGAATAAACAAGATGGAGAAATAATCAAAACCCACCTGCATTTAAAACCAAGTTAATAATCATCTTGGCAGTGTTAAATAATAGGTATCAAATCTTTTGATACAGCGTTCCATTTACAGACTTGCTTAAGCACATCACGAGTTTGTGGATCGTCACGCCTCAAAAACCTCAGCAAATCCTTCAAATTATCTGCAAAAAGGTTGGCAGGCAATGAAGTATGGTAAACCAAACCACTCAAATCTCTACACCTCAGTGGGCCAAAATAGGCTAGTGTAAAATGCGACTTCCTCTTTTATTATAGGAAATTAAAACATTAAATTTGTAGTCGACCGAGAGAGAGAATGAATTCGTATTTTCATTTACATTCAACATCCTATACATACTACATACAAATGACCATTGTATACTCATGACCTATACTAATTACAACCATGTCCTCTAACACTCCCCCTCAAGCTGAGGCATATATATCAAATAAACCTAGCTTGGAACAAATAAACTTTAACCGACTACAACACAATGGTTTGGTAAACATATCTGCAAGTTGATCAGCAGACTTCACAAAGGGTGTAGAAATGTCACCACTTAGTATCTTATCCCGAATGAAGTGACAATCAATCTCAATGTGTTTAGTCCTCTCATGGAATACAGGATTAGATGCAATATGCACTGCAGCTTGGTTATCACAAAATAACTGAAGAGGGACAGGAGCTGGAAACCCAATCTCTTGAAGAAAGTGTTGCAACCATGTTAGCTCACTAGTAGTGTGAGCCATTGCTCTGTATTCGGCTTCTGCACTAGACCGAGCTACTACTGTTTGCTTCTTACTCTTCCATGTAACCATCATGGTTGTAATTAGTATAGTTCATGAGTATACAATGGTCATTTGTATGTAGTATGTATAGGATGTTGTCGAGAAATAGGGTATGGACTCAAAAAAGGTGACATCAGCACTAGTAAAGTAACGTCTAAGAGTAGGACTATAGCAGCGATATCCTTTTTGAGTCCGAGAATAACCAACAAAGAAACACTTGGTAGCACGTGGATCAAGCTTATCAAAGCCTGGGCCAAGGTTATGAACATAGCAAACACACCCAAAGATTTTGGGAGGGAGAGAAAAAGGTGGAGACAAAGGGAACAAGATGGAGAATGGGGAGGAACCATCGAGGACTGACGAAGGCATACGGTTAATAAGGTGACACGCAGTAAGAACACCATCACTCCAAAAACGTTTAGGAACATGCATGTGCAATAAAAGTGCTCTGGTTACATCTAACAAATGTCGATTTTTGCGTTCAGCCACCCCATTCTGTTGGGGTGTATAAGCGCATGAAGTTTGATGAACAATTCCTTTATTACTTAAGTAAGTATCAAAGGCACTAGATTTGTATTCTTTAGCATTGTCAGAACGCAAAACTTGAACTTTTTGTCTAAATTGAGTTTTAATTTCTTTCCGAAAGACTTTGAATATGGAAAGAAGTTCAGATCGTGCCTTCATTAGAAACAACCATGTCATACGAGAATAGTCATCAACAAATGTAACAAAATACTGAAACTTGTTTGATACAATGTTGATTGGTCCCCATATATCAGAGTGAACCAATTCAAAAGAACTAGATGCTCGATTATCAACTCGAGGTACAAAAGACACACGATGGTGTTTGCTAAGCTGACATGCTTCACAAGGAAAGGAAGATACATTTTCAAGATTCCTAACTTGACGTTTCAAAAGAGTAAGAGATGGGTGTCCAAGGCGACAATGCCATTCAAAAGCAGATGATGAGGATGTGAGGGCTCGAGTGGGTGACTGTTTGACATCAAGGTAATACAGACCACCAGCTTCATGCCCCGTACCAATCTTCTTCCCCGTCTTGAGATCCTGAAAGATACATACAGAGGGATAAAATGTCACAGAACATTGAAGAGTTTGAGTAATTTGACTAATGGACAACAAACTAAAGGGAAAACTAGGAGCATATAGAACAGATGACAAGGATATAGAATCGGTGAGCTTAGTGGATCCAATGCCTGTAACTTTAGTAAGAGAACCATTAGCAAGAGTAACACTCTTTGGAGATGTCAAAGTATCTAACTTAGATAAGGAATAAGACAAACCGGTCAAATGTTCATTAGCTCCTGAATCGATGATCCATGGATCTTGAGTAGATGAGACAAGACAGGCAGACGCTGTACCTGAATGGGCATGAGTAGCTATGGAAGATGAAGTCGCTCGTGTGCGAGCCAAAAACTGATCATACTCATCCTTCGATATGCTAATCATCTCTGGAGTCGGGTCGGAACTCGTTGACGGTGATGTAGCATTTTGGCAAATAGCTTGATTAACGGATCCAGATGGTCTACCATGGAGATCCCAACAATAGTCCACCGAGTGGTTAGTGCGACCACAATGAGTGCACTTACGAGATTCACGACCTCGAGTGCGATTACCTCTGGTATCACGCCCCCCACGTGCACCTCTACCACTCCGGCCTCCACGCCCACCGGGAGCAACATAGGAGGCAGCTAAAGCGGATCTCTCATTACTCTGATCTGAAGAAAACTGAGATCCTTGTCCAGATAATGTGGCTCGCTGAAGTCGGGAGAACACATCAGGAAATGGAGGAAGTTGTGGACTTGCCAGAATTTGAGAACGCACTGACTCATACTCAGGTTTTAATCCAACAAGGAACCGAACAACATTAAAATCTTCCCGTTGTTTTAGCATACTTGAAACATCAGAAGTGATAGGTTGATACATTCTGAGTTCTTCACATATGCTTATCACTTGAGAATAATATTCTTCTAGGCCCAAAGCACCCTGTTCCAACCCAAAGAATTGCTGACACAACTCATAAATACGGGTTATGTTCCCAGCACCTGAATACATCTGTTTGAGATGCTTCCACACCTCTTGAGCAGTGTCAAAATGTATTAAGCTGGTGCAAATATTAGGCTCAATACTGGTCAACATTAGGGACAGTATTTGAGCATCTTCTTGCTCCCATTGAGCAAATGTAGAACTAGCTGAGTTAGGCATTGGATCAATCAAGTGAGTACGACAAAGACCCTTGCCTTTCAAAAACACTTCAACAGATTTTGACCACAACATATAGTTTTTTCCATTTAACTTCACCGAAGTCATAGGCATACTAATGTTTGGTGCAAGAGACATTGACTCAAATTTAGTTGTCATGGAGAAAAGTATCACAACAATTCAACTTGGAGTCAAGAATACACAACATATGAAATATGGATGAAAAATTGGGTCTGAACCGCTCTGTTTCGGGTATATACCGGGTTGTTTCGGCCTGTATCGGGTGCGTTTTGGGTATCTCCGGAACCGGCTTAAAAACTAACCCTAAACTGGAATAGCTTATCCCGAATGAGGATAACTTATCCTAAACAGGAATAAGTTTACCGTATACATGTTACCAAACATACGTTATACTGGATAGAAATAAGACCTTACTCCGGATTAGGGGCATACGTAGTCGAGGACAGGATAGTAGAGACCTGCCACCAACCACCCCGAGACGTCGACGTCGCCGGCGATAAACAGGGATTCCGGCAGCCGATGACGACGGGAGACACACCGGTGTGCACAGAAAACGCCGGCGATCTTGATTCTGGTGTCCAGTACCGGAGACGGCACCTGAGGTCACCGGAAAAACTTGAAACAGATACCAGCCACCAATGACAACGACGTCGCCGGCGATAACCACCACAGACAACGACGGTGATACCACTGCGCCGTCGCACAACCACCACTAACTCCGTCGCACAACCACAAGCACCACTAGCTCCGTCGCACAACCACCACTAACTGACTACACTTTGCTCTGATACCATGTAGTCGACCGAGAGAGAGAATGAATTCGTATTTTCATTTACATTCAACATCCTATACATACTACATACAAATGACCATTGTATACTCATGAACTATACTAATTACAACCATGTCCTCTAACAAAATTCCAACTCTTATGGTTTTCATGGGACCGTAGACAACAAACTCTTGTCAACGGATAATACATTATCCTACCTTAGGCAAGTTTTTAGATTTCTGAAACCCAATGTCAATACCACATAAACCACAGACTGTAACTTAACAATTTTAGTGACATAGTTATGATATCAGTTTATAGAGAAAAATAATAATTTTTGAGAAGTTAAGGCAGTACATTGCGAAGTGTTAATTGAACGAGAATGATAAAAAAAAAAAAAAAAAAAAAAAAAAAAAAAAAAAAAAAAAAAAAAAAAAAAAAAAAACCAACCTTTAAGTGAGACTATTTTTAAAATTATGAAATTCAGCACAAATTTCACCCAAGATTACAAAAAGGGTACGATCAAATAGGGTGGTTTAACTAGTTTCAGGAAAAATTAGTATCAAACAGTCAGCTGGAAAAGTAAATTTAGAATTCAAAATTTTCCTACTAGTTCTTATTTAGGAATCAAACGGAAATTTGTGAGCAACTTAACGACGTATGTAACATCAATGAACCTTTGGGAAACAAAACTATAAAAAAATAACAACTCGTAAACTCCCAGCTTACTTTCGGCATATTTTCTCAGGAACCAAAGGGATAATTGTGGGGAAAAAGAATGAATACCTAGACAGTACTCGCCCTTTGAGTAACCGACCCGATTGCCATTCTCGTCCTCCTCGGCGATTCTGAGACCGGCACAGATTATCGATAAGCCTTCCGTGTCCATTTCTTGTTACCGCTAGAACTTTGAAAATTTGGATGATTGTTTTGGGGTTTTTTTTTTAGAAAGAGAGAGAGGGATCTGCAGTGACTCAGAAGTCTGATCGAAGAGAGAGAGAGAGAGAGAGAGAGAGAGAGAGAGAGAGAGAGAGAGAGAGAGATGGGTATGGTTTAGTAGTTGAGAAGAAGAAGAAATCTCAGAGAAGAAGAAGAAGAAGAAATCGTTAAGATCACCTGCGAACTCGAAATCGCAGTGCAGAGTAACTCGAAATCTCAGTGCAGAGCCGCGTTCGGGAAATCACAGTGCAGAGGAAGAAAGAAACAGGGAGGGAGGAAGAAAGGTAAATGCGCGGGGAGACACGAAGTGAAAATTGAAAACATGTTGAAAATCTCCGAAGCTCCACGTTTTGACACGTAATATGTGCAATTTGATGCAACAAACAGTAGCTGCACCTAAGATTTTTCCTAAGAGAAATTCTTATTGCAGTCCCCGAATGGGGGACTGCAATACAGTCCTTTAATGAAACGCAGCGTTTCATTAAAGGAAATGAAACACTGCGTTTTATTAATCCTCAAACCCATACGAAGAGTTGAGGCGCTGTGTCTGTTCCAGACGAAATGAAACGCTGCAGTCGCCCCTTCGCCCATCGCCCCATCGCCCCTTCGCCCTTCGCCCTTCGCCCCTGAGTCCCTTCATCGCACTAGGACTGATTGAGCACACCAAGCCCATCGCAGAGCGCCGTCGCCGTGCCCCGTCTGTTCCAGACCCATCGCCCCTTCGCCCCTGCTGGTTAGAGTCCCTTCATCGCACTAGGACTGATCGAGCACACCAAGCCCATCGCAGTTGGCCGTCGCCATGCCCAAGCCCATCGCGACGCCATCGCCGTGCCCAAGCCCATCGCGACGCCATCGCCATCGCTGAGTGCCGTCGCCGTGGTCATCTCCATCTGCCGCGGGCGCATCTCCATCTTGGTGAGGGATTTCTATCTCTCGATTTCAGCGGTAAAACAGTGATCGATTTTCTCTGTGATTTAAGCTATTTTCTGGTTTGTGATTCGCTTGAGCGTGAATCTTGAATTGATATAGCTTGTTTGTAAATTTGTGTTAAGATCTTTACTTGGTTGTATAAAATATTTCTACTTCTAGAAATGCACTCTACGTGTTTGTTAAAATTTGTGAACGGGTTCCATATGATAATTTATGCTTGAAGTGTATGTGTTTTTCACTTTCAGACTTGTTGAAGTGTAAGTGTATATAAAACTATTGGATTATGAAGGCTTATTTCCAGTTGTGCTAAGGATCAGTTTCCTGAAAACACTCAGTGCGTATCAGTTTCCTGATTCCAAAACATGAAAACGTGAAAACGTGTTAAGGATCAGTTTCCTGATTCCAGCCCAGCCATCCATGCACTCGTACCTCAATATTAAGCATCTGCTATACTGGTGAAAAGCCATTTCAGGAACAATTAAAGAAATAAACTTTTAGATGAATTGTATCAACTTTAGTTGCATTTCACTCTAATTAACAATCAAAACTTAGATAAGTAAAACATCATCATGGTCAGATTATATTCCCTATATATGCCTTTCTAACTTCCTCATGGAATTAGAAAAAAAAAAAGGTCAAAAAGAAAGAGAAGTAAGGAATAGAGAGGAAGAAATGGTTAGTTGTATTTAACTTGAACCCCAAATTGATTCATATTTAACTTTCTTTTGTGGCTACATTTTTTTTTCTCTTCCACACTTAGTTTATATCACTGCTAGTCTGCTACAACTATATACAAAATGCCCAGACTATGGTTTTTTTTCCCTTTTTGTCAAAACACTCAGTGCTGGTGTGCATAAAGATTCACACTCTTTTCATTCAACCATGGGTCATTATTCAAGCACTCTTCATTCTTCTATATATCATGTGTTTTAATATATCTAATTTTTTATCTGATGTTTAGAATCTAGACTTTTGCGCATCTAATATATTTGATACGCAATGTCTTCATCGCATTCTTCATCTTCTTTGAATCATACTCCAAAATGTCTATGCGGAGAGATGGCACGTTTAAAATTATCGATAACAACAAAAAATCCAAGCCGACCTTTTTATTCTTGTCCAAATTACAATAGAGATGTAACATTAAAATAATTTCTGATTTCATATATTGTTGTATTATTTGTAATTTATCACACTAATTAGATGTTTGTTGCAGGGAAGGCCATACTGCGAGTACTTTTTATGGGCAGATATTGAAGTAGAAAATGAAAGAAAAGTTGTGTGCGAAAGAGAACGTCGACTCCAAAAAAGAGAGGAAGAACTCAAAAAATGGGAGGAAGAACTCCAAGCGAGGGAGAAAGAGCTTCAACGTGCAAGGGTACAAATGCATAAATCGGAAGATGACATCCGAAATGATCGGGATGAGCTTCAGGGTGTAATGAAAGATATTAACCATACAAGCATGCGACCCTGCGTGTATTGGGGACTTGCAATTCTAATATTTTGTTGTTGGATAGGATCAAGAACAGTGTAAAATTAGTATAAGTGTATATCAAACTATGTAATGTTGTTAAGTAGGTTGTAATAGATAGGTTTACAACCTTTATCAATATTGTATTATTCAAACTCATCAGTCTTGTGAACATTATGAATGGTTATGAGAAGTATTTTTCTTGCACTATATTTCATGTATTTTGTTCTACATTGAATAAAACCAATGAGATTATTACTTTGAACTAACACTTTAATATAACCATTCAACACTTTGATCAATCCTCATTCCGAACAATAATAACATATCTCATACCCATAACATTTCAACCAAGTGAAATGGTATAAATATCCAATGTTACAAAAATACACCAAGTTTACAAGAATACAAAGTAGAGTTATACAAATGAAGTTATGATCTTTTCTCAACATAACAGTCTACAGCGTTTTCAATTCTCAAATACTTTGATGGGGGATGCAGTCTACGATGTCTTTCATCAATCATCGAGAGGGCCAGGGCATGCGAAATTCACCTGCAAATAGTTTGAAATATTTTGTAAAACATTATGCAATACTCAACATTATTTGTTCAAAATATAGACAAAAAGGAATGTTATTTACCATTTACCTGAGAAATAACGCTTTGTTGTGTACCAGGCAACTGCGAAACAACAGCTTCTGGTGTGTTGTGCAGTATTATCGATTCTGTGGGGTTTAATACGTCTTCCATCCGTGATTGGGGCTACATTTGAATACATAAACAAATGACATAACTTATGTATAAATTTGTTAAAACTATATCAAAATCACATTATTTAAATATTCCGTACATTCTTTCTTTGTCGCTTGCCACCAGCTTTTTTATTTTTGGTTTGTAACTTCTCTATTGTAGGTTGTCTCCTCTTTGATGGGGGCCTGCCCTTGCCTCTGACAACACGAGGGCTCAACACTTTCTTCGAACTTCCAGTTTCGGCATCAATGGAAGCATGAGTGCTTGCAACTGTGGCCTAGGGCTTCGATTTAGTGTAAATGTCATTCATTGCCTTCAACTTCTGTGTCATGTCCAGAGAATTATCTTCGTTTTCACATGCATTTGTGGCTACTTGGTAACATAATTTTATCAAACCAGAGTATCGACTAGCAGCTGGTTTACCACTCAAGTCATCGTAACTGCTTCGAATGAGACCATATCTACGTTTAATGTCCTTCTTCCACCTCTCCATAATGTACTTTTCCGGTAACACTTGGACATCCCTTGCGGCAAAAATTGAAAGAATGTGCCTACATATAATCCATCTCATCTCAAATAGTCCACACATGCACTTCGCCTCACACTCATCTTCATTGAAGTACGCCTGCAAAGTTGACTTCTCGATGCCGTCTTCAACTACCCTTTGGTCATTAACTTGATACGTGGTAATTGCCCCTTCTGTTTTTATGACAACACAATGAGAGTAGATAATCTCCATTACTTCTGACTGCACTTCTTTAAATTTAGAATTCGTGTACACAGCTTGGAATTTTTTCTCTACGGGTAAATGAGATATACAAGGGACTGTGCAATTGAATGAGTGGAAATCCGCTGCCATCTCATTCTCTACTTTCTTCCTCAGTGCATTATCGAATTGATCAACGAATTCTTTCAACGTAGTCCCTGAATGTACATATCCATCAAAAAAGGCATTCATGCTCTCACTCCTCTGAGTTGTGCTCATCCCAGCCCAAAATGTATTTTTCAGGTATACGGGAACCCAATACATTCGTTCACTATAAAGACTTTGAAGCCATGCATTTTCCTTCAAATTGTAAGTGTCAATAAACACCTCCCAAGACTTCTCGAACTAGTCAGAAGTTTGAGAATCATAAACACATCTCTGCAATGCACTTTTCAACCCACACTTAAATTCAGCATGTGAGCCCAACTTCTCTGGTAGTTTTCTCATTATGTGCCACAAACAGTATCTATGCCGGGTATTTGGAAAGACTATTGCAATAGCATTTTTCATGGCCCTGTCTTTATCAGTGATAATAGCTTTTGGCGCCCTCTCATCCATACATTTCAACCAAGTGTCAAATAACCAAACAAATGTTTCAGTATTTTTACTTGATATCAAACCTGCTCCCAGCAGTATTGACTGTCTATGGTGGTTAACACCAACAAACGGAGCAAATGGCATGTCATATCTATTTGTTAGGTATGTTGTATCAAATGTCACAACATCCCCAAAATAATCATATGCTGCTCTACTGCGTGCATCGGCCCAAAATACATTTTTTAATCGACCCTCATCATCCAAATCCATTGATGAGTAAAACTCATCATTCTTATACTGCATCCTCTCAAAATAACCACGAAGTGCATCAGCACCTCCTTTGCCAAGTCTAAGGTGTCGAGCCTTATCTATATAATTCCTTGCATCTTTTTCAATAAATGGAAGTTTCTCAAAACCACCAGCCTCGACAACCAATGCGTTAAAACTTTTGGTCATACCTATGTCTGCCTTGTCGTTAATATCTAACTGCCTCTTCACAGAATCATCGATTGCTCGATTACATCTAAAAAATCTTGCATTTTGTGGACTTAACCCATGGTTATGTGCATTGCAGACAGTAATTATACGTAAAACACCATCAGCCAAAACTGCATTAATTCTCGCCTTACAATCAGTCTTCGTTGTCGGGCGTGGTTTAGAAATGTTGGTAATACGTTTCCTTGCCTTACCGCCACGAGCACACCCAAGTGTTACATATCTAACACTCCCATCATCTTCCCTTTTACTTCTTTGGGTCATTATGCCGAATCCAGCCTGTCTCCCATATTGCTTGTAGTAGTAAATGAGTTCTTTCTCAGTTTTAAAAAACATCCCCGGCGTTGGTTCTGAAACCCCATCAGCATCATTTCCTGGTGTTGGTTCTAAAACTCCATCATCATCATTTCCCGACGTTGGATCTGAAACCCCATCATCATCATTTCCCGGCACACCATCATCATCATTTTCCGGTGTTGGCTCTAAAACCACATCATCATCATCATTCCCCATCAATACAACATGATTATCATTCACTACCTCATCATCTCTCACATTTGGGGTATCCATATAATTACTGCTTTCTGAAAAAAAACAGTGGTCGCCTAGTAGATGTGCATTCTTCCCCTTTCTCCATCAAGAACAATCTTCATACATTTTTGAAGCACAACATGAGAGTAAAAAATATATATATATATTTAAAGCACAACAAATTAACACTCCCATATGTTAGTAGAAGCAAATGAAATAGGTAAAATCATTTATACTGTTTCTAGAAATAATCTAGTTAAATCATGTTTATCTACTCTCATTTACTTCCACTAAAATCTAGTAGAAGCAAATGAAATAGGTAAAATCATTAACACTCCCATATCCAACTCCCCATTACTTCCACTATCTACATACCACAATTATCCAACCCCCCATTCGGACTGGGCTCTATTTATGAATGAGAGTAGATAAACAAGATAATTGACAAAAAATGGCATGTAGATAGTGGAAGTAATGGGGATTAGATAGTCTGTTTTTATAATTGTGGCATGTAGATAGTTGACAAAAATTGAGAGTAGATAATTGTGGCATGTAGTCTATTCCCATTTTTCTTTGATCAATTATCCTTGCCCAGCCCAGCCCGTAAAACCATCCCATTCTTTGATCAATATGTCTCACTCATGATCCAGAATGTCCTCCTTGAAGTGAAAGTTGCAGAATTTAACTCAGGGATCAAAAAAATGTGCTGAACACTTGGATTTAAAGTTGACAAAGATGACCATCTATCTAAGGTTATTGGTGGATCAAATGTTGCTTATCATCCCTTTGTTGCTTCTTTTAATCTTTCTACTAGGATAAGCATATGAATTTCACAGTATTTCAGAGTGAATTGTTGAATTATGAGACTCTCATTGTAAGTCAACATCAAACTCAATCCATAGCTCTTGAAGTGGGTCAAGTTGCTTTCGTCAATCAGAAGAATGGTGGACCAAATAGGAAGTTCAAGCAAAATACCTAGAGACTCCCACCGAAATTCTCTAATCAGAAAAAATCCTCTGCACTCAAAACTTTCAGCAGCAATTCTCAAACAATCGAAGCAAGCAGAACAGAGGTACAGCACGATTCTAGATTTGCAGTAAAATCAATAAGCATGCTTTAGTTGATATATTCCAAGGATAATAAGGTGAAAACTAGTACTGGCTGGTTCATTAATTGATATATTATTCAGGTTGATGATTATATATATATGCTCATTTCAAATTTACAAACAATTATATATATATATATATATATAGCTAGCTGTTTAGATCTAGAAAATATTCCTTCCCAAAAAAAGCAGAATAATGCAAGAAATAAATTAAGAACCATATATAGAATCTGATCAGTGCATGCAGTTGACTATACAAGCATGCGAGCCTATACTGAGCTAAAATCTCAACTGAGCTAAAATAAACAAGTGCAGAAAATAATAAAGTGCAGCAAAATTCAGAAGATACCAAGGAAATCGTCGGCAGTCGATGGTGGAGAAGGCCTTGGCGTCCGTCGATGGTGGGTTGAAGGTGCTCTTCTCGATGGTGGAGGCTGCGATTCGTTCGGGCATGCACGGAGAAAACCCAGAAGAGGGAGCAAGGTGGGAGGCATGTGATTTAAATTTGATTTTTGGTTCAGATTTAGGTTTTAGAGAAAATGGTAATTTAGTCAATTCACGGATTAAAATGGGAATAAAATTGTAAATTCAGCACTAGGACTGCAATACAGTCCTCTTAAGAGGACTGTATATAGAACGACTCTTTTCCTAATTCCAGACCAAGGATTCAAGGAATATTGGGAGAAGCTAATATGATTATTGGGTTTTGGTCCATGTGTCTTGTTTACTTGTTTTTTTTTTTAAAATAAAAAATAAAACCTCCGTATTTTATTATCAAGCTTCAAACAATATAAAATTTATCTTTTTTCCAAACAATTTACAATGAAATCCAAAACTTCTTCGATCCACACATTTTCTTCTTCTAATCTTTAAACTTCCTTAGTTAAAATATGAACCACTATATTCTTATTTCTATATGCAAACTATAAATTCCAATCTGATCTTTTTTAAAACAATTCTAATATCTTCAACTAAAGAACCAAAAAATAAATAAATCATCATCATCACTTTTGAATGCCATTACAACAACCTTAGCATCCCTTTCAAGAATTGACTTTTGTATATTAAGAACACTGCACAATTCTAAGGCCTTCCAGAGTGCATAACATTCTTCTACTGCTAAATTATGCACATTATGCCTTTGATCACAGACAGCAACCAAAGCCTCTCCCTCCTCGTCTCTGCTCATAATCCTCACTCCCATTCTTTTCCTCTTGGTATCTAGGGAAGCATCCCAGATAACCTTTATAAAACCAGCCTCTGGTTTTTCACATGTCTACTTGTTAATGACAATATTTGGTAACTGACCATCCTTTCTCTGTGTTCTCTGAAAATACTGGAACTCTTCAAGAATTTCCTTTATTATTTTTAATAAACTTCTTGGGCAAGTGAGTCTATTTTCAAACACGAATTCATTCGTTATTAGCCAAACTTCTCTAAATAGCACTGTCATTACTCATCTCCTCATTTTGGTTCATGTTCAATCTTTCCATAAGCTTCTCCCACAAATGCATGAAGTCAGCTTATGTACTACTCCATTTATGGATAATACTTCGAACATCTGCCCATATATCATTAGCTACTGAGCATTCCCAAAGAACATGCATAACTCTCTTCTAAATGAAAGATTGGGCAACTTTGATCTTCAACAATTTTTCTCTTGAGCAAGTTCTTTTTTGTAGGCAGCAAGTCATTTCCAGCCTTCCACATGCAAAGCTTTACAACATCTGGCACTTCAAGATCCCATATGTTTCTCCACCTTTTATCTTCCTTCCCCTCCTCTAAACATACATCTCTGCTGTTTTTTAATCTTTCAAGTTGCAAATAATAAACATTACTTATAGTGAACACACCTTTCTTCGATGAACCCTAAACCTCACCGAGAGTCAATAAGAGAGACAAGTCACTAGACTGCTAGGCCTCCCTCATGACGAGTCAATAGGTGGGACAGGTCACTTGACTAACTGACCTCCCTCACATAGACAACAATGTCAACATAACATCTTCTCCAGCAAATGCCGAGTGTTTATACTCGCACCACAACCACCGCCAGTTGGTTACCTTTAGGAACAAGCTTCCAAACTCCATAACTGCCTCGCGTGGGCTACTTTTTGGAATGAGTCGATGGGCTCCCTGACCAGTTAGTGCGTGTTACTACAAATAAATTCTAAATAGCAAAATAGAAACACCAACAACAATTCACATCAATGGGCAAAAATTTGCTAACACTATTGAAAACAAAAATAATGGAAGGATAAACATTCTTTGCTAGCGATAAACGTTCATACAAACGAACTCAAAGCCAAGTCACACCACGCCGAGAGTCAACAAGCGGGAAAGGTCCCAAACCACCCGACCTGCTAGGCGCTCAACAGGTAGGACAAGTAGATTTATTGCCCGACCTCTCTCGCACACATAAAAGACATGTCACTGGACTCGCCGTGATCCAATAGGCAAGACAAGTCAATTGATTGCTCGACCTCTCTCTCGCACATAAAGTTTGGGCTCCATAATCGTACTTAATGTAGTCTAGCACACCTCCCACCTATCTCTCCAAGATGAGCTCTGCTTTCACACTTAACGAGGTCAAGCACATTTCCCACCTAAGCCAAGTTTCGCGCTTGCACTTAACACTGTCTAACACATCTCCCACCAAAACTGAGCTCCGCACTCGCACTTAATGTAGTCGAGTACACCTCCCACCCAAGCCGAGCTCCGCACTTGCACTCAACATGGTCGAGCACATCTATAACCTAAGTCAAGCTTCGCGCTCACACTTAACGCAAAAAAGTACATCTCCCACCAAGTTTCAAATTCGAAAATCTTCATTACTTAACACAAACCAAACGAGAAACCCGGTATCTACTCCCAAATTTTATTTTTCTACATATTTCTATGAACTATCTCTATCACAGTTTAATTTGAATATCCTCAAGGCTTTCTTGTTAAATAAGCCGACCTTAAGAATCACGGGCATCTGTTAGGGGGTAAAACCCCCTGACCCATATGGCATCCCAAGCCCAAGACCCACTAAACCTGAATTATCATCATGGAGCTAAAGGAAAGAAATAGAGAGTCAAGGCAGACACACATGGGGATACGGTCAAGAAAGGGAAGGCAGGTGTCAAGGGGAAAGAGATGAAAAAGATAAAGGGGAGAAAGCAAATCAGACATTCAAGTGGGATAAGGCTGCCATTCTTCACCACACCCGAAGTCAAGATAAAAAAGGATCATACCAGATGAGAAAGAGGGACTTTCCACAGACGACTCATTCATCTTCTTCAACCTCACGCCGAGAGCTACAAAGAGAGGGTATTCTCTAGAAAATGGGTCTCCAACCTCCATTATACAACGAGAAATGAGAGACTACGAGAAATTGTGAAATGCTCATATTATTGTGGATTTGCCCCTAAAACGATTCGTGGACGTAGATATTATGTTGAATCACGTAAATCTGTGTCTCCATTTCTATTTATAATTTCTGCATTTATTTTCTATTCACTACTATGGATGTATGTACGGATACTGTATCGCCATTCTAGACCACCGCTAAGGGCTCCAAACCACACAGATCAAGGCTCGAATTGCCACCATGGGCCGGGAATGATTCATTCTCATATTTTTTGCCCATTGTACGATTTTTGGCATTAATAAGTCTTTTGGATTATAGACCGTTTGTAAATCACTTTATTGGTTTAAGATTTTTTGACAAAAGTGTTCATTTACAAAAATTTGAATATTCATGTAGTTAATTACAACTTGAAACTGAAGAAATAATTCGCAAACGAACTAAGAACCAGAGACAAATTTTATAATAAACCATTCAAAAAGCCATTTTATGTGGTTAGATTTTACCCTTTATTTTACAAGAACAGTCATGGAACTCTACTTTTGCTGCAATGGATACTTCCACTGTCATGTCTACTTCTGCTCCCATGTCTAGTTTTGCAGGTAGTGTCAGCTTTAGTGTAGCTGCCAGTTCTAGTTTACAAACCAGCGCTAGTGTCGCTGCTAGCTCTTGTTCGGCTTTACCAGCATTTGTTCCTCCGACTTCTGCCAACCCATATCCATGTGACAGTAAGGTGATGCGTTGGATTGTTTGTGTCTTTTACATTATCCAGAACATATATGGATCATATAATACTTTTTTCTCCTAATTTGCATGAAAATAAAGTGCAGCAAAATAACTCTGTTAAAAAAAATTAGTGAGGCCACATTAGACTCTATAGAAGTTGAAGCGCAGTCTACTACCTCTTTAGGTAATAAGGTTGATACCAAAGAGGCTGACAGTTCTGGGTCACTTCATATGGAGCCTATTGTGGGGGTGATATCACTGAGGAGCCAAAGACAGGGATGCACTTTGAGTCGAAAAATGAGTTGATGACTTAGTATAAACATTACGGAAAACGATGTGATTTTAGGGTAATGACACAAACGAGTAAAATGAAGAAAAATGAGACTATGAAATATGTCACAGTGAGATGTGCTCGTGGTGGCAACACGAAATAAGGTGTCAAATGTCTCCAAACCTTGACCAATAAGCAAGTCAGAATACAAGGTAAGGATAAATGTGATGTTAAAGGACGAGAAATTGTGTGTCACAACAGTATTTAACACACACAATCATGTGCTCAGTCCAAGAAAATCAAGGTTTTTTATATGCAACAAAAAAGTTAATGAGTTTGTTAGGAGGGTGTTGGATACAAATAATGAGGTTGGCATACGGATGAATAAGAGTTCTCATACTCTTATGACTGAGGCAAGTAGGTTTGAGAACGAACCATTTGGAGAAAAATATTGTCCTAACTATATTGATAAGACACGACACATGTACCTTGGTAAAAGTGGTGCTCAAGTGCTATTTGAGTATAGGATGCAATATAAGAATGATGGTTTTTTCAGCCTCATGGAACTGGACGATGATGATAGGATGAAAAATGTGTTCTGGCATACGCCTGTAGTAGAGGGGCCTACAACTACTTTAGAGATGTGGTAACATTCGATACCACATACCTGACAAATAGGTATGGAATGCCATTTGCACCTTTTGTGGGTGTAAACCACCATGGATAGTCAACCATTTTTTGTGCAAGCCTTATTTCAAGTGAGGATACAAAATCATTTATATGATTATTTAAAATTTTGCTTGATTGCATGGAAGGAAAAACATTGAATACGACTATTACAAATCAAGATCGTGCAATAAAAAATGCAATCACTATTTTCTTTCCCAACACGTGGTATAGATATTACTTGTGGCACATATTGCGAAAGGTCCTTGAGAAGCTTGGATGGCATAATCAATACAAATGTGACCTGAAAAGTAAGTTGTTATCTTGTGTCTATGACTCCCTTACAATCGGGGAGTTTGAGAATTCTTGGAACAGTCTTTTGGATACGTTCAACTAGCTTGAAAATGCATGGCTGCAAAGCTCATATGCAAAGAGAGAGTTTTGGCTGCCGGTATATTTAAAGAACTCATTTTGGGTTGAAATGAGTACAACTCAACGCAGTGAGAGCATGAACACTTTTTTCGACAGTTACGTCCATGCCAGGACAAACCTTAAAGAATTTGTTAATCAGTTCGACAATGCATTGAAGAATAAATTTGGGAACGAAAACCAATCTGACTTCCATTCATTTAACTTCACAATTCCTTGCATATCACACTTGGCTCTTCAGAAGAAGTTTCAAAAGGGGTACACAAATGCAAAATTTAGGGAGGTTCAACAATAGATAATGAGAATGATATATTGTCATTGTCGTTTTGAGAAAATGGATGGTGTAATCCCAACTTACTTGGTCGATGATGAAGTTAAGGCTAAAGATTTCATTAAAGAGGTTACTTATACTATTTACTTTAATGAGGTTGAGTGTGAGGTGAAATGTGTTTGCGGTTTGTTTGAGATGCGAGGAATAATATGTAGACATATTATTACCATCTTTTCAGGTAGGAAAGTCTGTGGGTTGTCGAAAAAGTACATATTAGACCAGTGGAAAAATGACATAAAACATAGGTATAATATTATCCCTAGCAGTTATATGTTGCTGATTAGAGACCCAAAACTGTTAGGTATAAACGTATATTAAAAATTTTCAATGAGGTAATAAAAAATGCAGTTTCGTGTGATGGGCATACTGAGGATATGGTATCGAAGTTGTATGCGATGAATGAGGTATACCGCAACTCAAAGCCCTACAACATATATTCCAATGTTGGAGTAAGTATTGTGAATGCAGCCATGGAAGGAAGTTCTAAAAATGTGATAAGTCTCCATGTTGTCAGAGGCAATGGAAGACTCCCGTGTAAGACGAGGATGTCGATGATAGAGAAACGATTGAAGAAAATTCAAACTAAGGCTACAAAAAAGAAAACATATAAGGGAAAAAGTATATTGGTGAAAGCATAGTTATTGTCATTATTACCTTATGTTCATCTTTGAGTATTTGATAATATACTATATTTTCAATTACTTGTGAACTCTAATTATTTTCTATGTTGTTAAAAAATAACTAGGACATCAAACTATTAGAAAGCAGTGGAAACCAACTCAACCAATCAAGAATGAGGACACAAGAAAATGTACAAACTCCCGTAATGGTGGATCAAGAAAATGCACAACAAGAAATGATGGGGACACCAAAAAGTATACAAACCCCAACGATGTGGACATAAGAAAGTATATAATTATCGATTTCATTCATTTTATTGTATTTGTATGTTTTTTATGTAGGTCTTACTTTGTTTGCTATTATATTCACATATGCAACTAGGGATAGATGGAACGCAGCCGAAAATAGCAGATGGAACACAACCAAGTAGCTTCTTGTAGCAAGTATTTGAGATCCATTATTGGATTATGTTGCGTGTTGATTATGGTGATTTGTTGGAATTTGTGTTGGAGGTGGTTTGTTGGCATTTATGTGTTGAGGGTGATTTGTAGGAATTTGCGTGTTGGTGGTGGTATATTAGAATATGTTATGTATTAGTGGTGAAGGTATAAGTTTTGTATCCAAGTGGGTTGTTTTGTATCTTAGTATTTGAGCCCACATTTTGCACATTTTGTATCCAAGTACTCTATTTATGTAAATTTGAATTTGTATCTATGTAGAGGTGGCAATATGTGACACAACTTGTTAACCCAATATGAACACGACGCGATAAAAACGGGTTAGTATTTGGCCTTAATGGGTTCGGGTCAAAACAGGTTGACCTGTTAAAACACAATTGCTTAACAAGTCATAACCGGGTCAACCCGTTATGAAACGTTGAGAAAATTAAATTTACTTTTATATCCTTAGACCTAAAATCCAAAAAAATCCTAAAACTAAGTTCCTAACCCACGTCGCCCTTCAGTTTTCTTTTTCTCAACTTCTCGGTTCTAACTTCTTACGCCACCTCCCCCTCTTCGACTTCAACACATAGCTCCTCAGTTCTCAGTTCTCAGTTCTCAGTTCTCAGTTCTCACGCCGCCCCCCCACACCTCCCCTCAAGATCTAGGGAAGCTGTGTAATGATGATCTAAGAGCAAGAGTTGTTGTCTTGTTGACATGGATGCTGTTGGGAGGGAAGCTCAGGCAAGTTATCTCATATTCTCAACACCATGCCACTCTGGCTATTCAATTGCTCCTTTAGATTTCTACCTTAAAATTTTCTTCTTGACTTTACAAATTTCATTTGTAGCTGAGAGGTTTTGTAAAAAAAAAAACTAAAGACCATACACTTGGACCAAATAATATCCAAAATGTATGCCGAGCTCTCAACCTCTATAAAAGTAAGACTATGAGCTTTTGTTTTCCCTGTTTTAGAAGTAAAATTATGGTGTTTTGATTAAGTTGAAAAAGGAAAATGCTATGAAAATATGTATATCTTAAATGCGGTTCTCGGGATGTATAATGCAATATCAAGATCTAGAATTCTGAAAAAATAAAACTCTTGGCAATAAGCGCGTTTTTGGCAATTAGGAACATTACTAACTTCTTTATAAATTAATGACTTAACATTTTTATTTATTTTTTGTGTACATGAATTTGATTCATTTAGACGTGATAGAAACAAAAGAAGAGGTTAAATTGGACAAGTTAACTGAAGATGTAATGGAGTTGGAGATCAACAAGGGCAAGGAGAACGTTCTAGTTCCTTCTTCAAGTTCTAAATTTGTTTAGATCCGTATTTTTATCATATTTGGGACTGTAACATTAATATGTTTATAATGTGTGTTTTGTTTATTATATTTGGGATGCAATTTTAATATTATTGCAATGTGTGTGGATCATATTTGTGTGTTTATTATATTTGGTACTGTTGAGATTTTAATGTTAGTATTTTTATTATTAGTATTGTAATTTTAGAATTGTAGTTAGTTTTTTATTTTTTATAGATATTATTTATATTTTAATACTTATATAAAATCAATCAGGTCAAATGGGTCACTAACAGGTCTGTTCAACCCATTAACGTAAACGAGTTGAAACAGGTCGTATCGTGTCATGTCGTATCGTGTTAATTTATTTTGTATTCACTAACGGGCTATAATGGGTCGTATCGTGTCAACCTCTTATCTTAATGGATCGTGTTAGGGTTTGAGATTTTGATACCAAATCATTAACAGACCGTGTTCGTGTTGACCCATTAAGTATAATGTACATGTCTTGACACGACACGAACATAACTCGTTAACACGATTTGTCACCCCTATATCCATGTACTCAATTTTATGTGGTTTTGATTGAATGTGATTAGATTAGTTTATGAGTTTATGTGATACTGTATTTGATACTACTCCATCTGTCCAGGTGAAAAAAAAAGTAAATCAATAAACCTGTAATTTAATCCTGTTAAATATTTTGACCAAATGATCAGGTTGGTAAGTTATTTTCACACAGATACATACTTTGTTAATAAGCAGTGGCACGTTAAAGTACAATAAAGTCTCGAGACTGAAGATCAACTATAAATCACAATAAAGTTTCAAATACGTAATTTTAAAGTCTCAACTTACAAACGCTAAGTTTGTATAAAATACAAATACAAAATCGTTATCACTTTGAGCGTATCAAATACAAGTAAATAACTATGAAGCAGCAAACGTCATAGCTGGTGGCTGTTGAGTTTTTTTTCATGAAGTTACAAAGATTTGCCTTAAAATAATGTCATTGAGCTTAAGAATTTTGGCCAAGTAATATGGACATTATAGCCAAAAATTGGAAAATATGGCCTGTGAGTTTGTATATTGTAATGTGCAAACAACATGGCTTACACATCCCAGACCTTTTTGACCATTTTAGTGCCATGCATGCACCTTTCCCTTCTACTGTGAATTTTTTTTCCTAATTTTCTAATTTTTCCTTTCAACTTAAAAGTAAGAAGCCTAGCTATGTATATAAGCCATGCAAAGATATATATATATATATATATATATATATATATATATTGCAACATGATGGTGATCAATTTCATTGCTAGCTATAAAAAAACATATGATCAATGCATCCAGTCCATAAAAAAAAGAACACTAGGGGCAACATGTCAATTTTGCATGAGTCTTAGGTTAGTATCAAAGAAAGTGAGCAAACTGCATTGATCATCATCTTTAATCTCAACTACTAGCATGCATGATTAGCCATGTGATCTCAACTAATCATCTTTAAAGAGAAATTCTACTTGTCATCCCACACTATACACCAACATGTAATTTGTCATTTTGTTATTATATCTAAGCATAAATATTTACATATTCATATGTGTTTTTTAAGTAGAATGATAAAAACGATAAATTATATATTAGTGTATAGTGTAGGAGAAAAAAATATAATTTTTTATTCTCTTAGGTCTTTCACAAACTCCTGTGGTTGACCCCTACAAACAATCTTACTCTGTTCTCCTCCTCAACCCCCAAACTATAATTTCTCAACACAATAAAAAATAATGGGATCCACGAGGAACTCCCCCAACCAACTCACAAGTGTAGTTATCGCGTTGTTTACCTCCAAGAGAAGTGAGAACTTCTCTATGAAATCTCTTGACGAAAGCACCAATAATGTAGGGCTTCTCAAGAGCACCAAACAAGATAGCTCTTTTCAATGAAATCCGAGCAAGATAGGTTTCAAAAAAATCTCTCAACTTAAGCACCATTAATGTTAGGGAACACTAATGGTTCCAAGCAAGATGGTTTCACCAAAACCTCTCAATGAAATTACTTGATGGAAGCACCAATTATTGTTAGGGCTTCCCTAAATCTCCAAGCAAGGCGGCACTCTCAATGAAATCACCAATTAATGTTAGGGACCCCGGTTTTGTCCCTAACACTAAGGACCATAAGTTTGCCTTGGTGAGGATGATGATCGAGTGACCTTACGAACTTGTTTGGTCTTTGGATAATAATGGTACATATTATGGCAATGATGGGTTCCTCGGTTGATGAAGGTTTAGTATTTGAGTGATGGAATGATGATGATGATGATGATGATGAGTTTGGGTGATCTAAGAGATGAATATGAGTGTTTGATACAATGTGGAACGGATGGAAGGTTGCCTTTATGTTGGGGTCAATTGGATGATGATTAGGCTTGGTTTGATGAAATGTAACTAAGGTTTTGGGTGGTAGCTAAGGAGGATTTCGAGATTGGAAGAGTTGGCTTAAGTTTGGAGCGTAAGATGAGATACTAGAGTTTGGAAATGATGTGGAAGAATGAGGCTAGGGTTTGGTGGCTAGGGTTGGCCGAATTTGGGGAGTGATGGATTAGGGTTGGAGTCTAGGATGGTTGTTAGGGTTTTGAAGGTGTTTGAATGAGTTTAGTGTTGCTCATTAACTTTAGGGATTGATTAAAGATAAGATGAGGAAGATATGATTTGGATAAGGTAAGAGCATTAGCATTGGATTGGCTATCCTATTCTTCAAATTTTGACTAATATGTAACTTTTTCACCTTTAGCTAATCATTTAAAACTTGAAGTCTACATTGGATTAGTCATCACACTCTCTATAATAATAAAATATTATTATTTTTTATTATTTATATTTATTTATTAATTTTTATTTTATTTTCATAATCTTTAATAACCCCCAACAAATCATATTCATTTTTATTTTCACAATTTAACAATCTATAATATAATAATCTCATATATATATAGATAGTAAAATCTCATATGAATAAAAATATCATATCTATAATATAATAATCTTAAAAAATATTTTTAGACTTATTATAGTTCTTTTCATATTTGAAAAGAAAAATGGATTTACTGTAACTTATAATTTGGATGAAAACAATTTAGCTAATTCAATGTCGAGCAAATATGGATGATGTTTGCTAAATTTGAAGATGAAAAGGCATTTGGCTAATCCAATGCCAATGCTCTAAGTGGATGAAGATTGATGGTATTTGAATGAGTCTAAGGTTGTTTCTTGTGTTTAGGGATTAGGAGATGAAAGATAGTGTTTGAATATGGCAAGAGGATTTGGATATGGTAAGTTGTTGGGAGTCTTGGGTTGGCTTGAGAGATTCTAGGAATGAAGTGATTTTAGGCATGAAGTGATTCTAGGGAAGTTCTTAGAATTAAGGGATTGGAGATGGAAGAATAATTTGAATGATGGGTAAGGTGGCTAGAATTGATCTTAATTGGTAAGATGCATGAGAGTTGTTAGGAGTTGGAAGTTTGACTAGGACAATGTAGATATTTCGAATTTGGAGGACTTGGAAGATAGAATATGAGCTCCTAATTTGTAGGCGATGATTTAGGGATTGATAGGATTTTGGAAAGATAGATATGATTGAAGGAAAATTTCTAAATGGTAGGAATCTATCAAGAAAAGATAGGGTGTCGGTTTTGGTAAGTAAAGAATGTCTTAATTGACTAAAGTAATTTTAGGGAATGAGTGATTGGTGGGATTGATTGAGTGATTAAAGGGATGGAGAGATTTTAGAGATGTGATTGGGATGAGTCAACTTTCCTAAAATTAAGAAAGTTGTCAAGTGAGACTCTTGAGGGATGGTTAGGGTTTATGAAAGACAAGTGTTTTGGCTAGGGTTTATGGATTGGATGAAAGGTGGCTAGGGTTAAGATTCCTAGAGTTTAGGAAATCTTTATGGAAGGATAAGGTTACCAAATAAGACAAGATTTGTGTATGGTAAGATGGATGCTTAGTGGGTTTTGGCTAAGGCTAATGGCTATGATGGATGAAGAGTAAATATGAGATATAGACAACTAAGACAAACACTATAGTGGTCGAATTGTAGTGTATGGATGGATTGAATGGGACAATGAAAATATATGGTTGAACAAAATGGATGACAATATGGAAGAACAATATGGATGAATAAGATGGAAAATAAGAACAATGAAAATAATGGATGAATGATGGATGAACAAGATAACACTTCAACTATTGATTTACGGATTGCACAATAGTTGAAATAACCCTCATAGATTGATAACTTGATAAAACAAAGATAAAACAACTTGGATTCACGAATTGCACTAAGTTGCAATAACAAGATAAGCTGAATCACATCTATTTACGAATTGCAAGGTTATGATCTTCTACTAGAGATTCACGAATTGCACTTAAATAGTCCAAGTGCCTAGCACCGAAAGGGTGATCTCAATAACAATAATCTATGCACTTAAAAAATTTGTCAAAAGTTTAAAAGATGTAAACTAAATATCTAAGAATCTTATTTATAAAACTTACAAAGTAAAAATCTTAATTAATCTATTAATAAATAAAATAAATAAATAAATAAATACAAATAAGTGAGAGTTGCGTGGGCGATGAAAACCCACGACATTGGCCCTCGTTAGCCTAAGCTTACCCATGGCATTGGTCCTTGTGGCCTAATAATGGTTATCCATACATGCCTACGACCATGTCGCAGGGCAGTTTCTGATTGGCCTTAACACCTGCACGACTGTTTTCATTACATATGAGTAATAAAAGGTTCAACGGAGGTCCGGACGGATTCCTATGAGCCGCATGACCGACAGATCGACAAAATTCTGAGTCTGAGATATGGAGAAACTGAAATCCTTGGTTCCAGACAGCCTAAAGCGGATGGTGGCAGAGAGCACACCTGATAGTCTCCCACGAACATGTTCTTCTCTCCTTAACTTTTTCTCTGATATGGAGCTCTTTCACCAAGTAAGCAAAGCACATTCATACTATCTCATATCCTTGTTATTGTCAGTACTTTTTTCCCCGGTTATGGTAAAGGGGCTTGTTTCCGCAGATGGTTAGAGATTTGACGGATCCAGAAAGGGCCTTCTGTGGTAAGAATAAGGATGCGGCTTTGGAACTGAAGCAGAAGGGTAATCAGTGCTTCTTGAACGAAGATTACGGTTCAGCTCTGACTTGCTATTCTGAGGTCTCGACTTATTTGGATGACGTGCTCTCCTCATTTTTTAATTACAAGGGAAAACTGATTGGTATGAAAATCCCAAACCCTAACCCTTGCTATAGCCGGGGCTGATTAGTAATTGGCTTGAAAATCCCGAAACATTATCTTCTAGACATTCTGCCTTGTAAACGCTAAATTTTTCTGATAAAAAAAGAAAAGAATAAACCCTAAATTTCAGAAGCCAAAATAAGGAAGCAGGGACTATTTCGTGCCTTAAGATGAATTACAGTTGCATATTCAAAAGAAGGCCAGAGTCCTGGAATTTCTGTTATTGTAGAAATTGAGCGGGTCACTCGTGAATTTTCAAGTCAGGTTTAGACTCGACAAAAATTTTGAGTGTCAGAAACTGATTGTAATAAATTATTTAACAGTGGATTTAAAGGTAGCAGATGAGAACCCATAGTGGTTTTTCTTTTGAAGTGTTCTCCAAAAGTTTTCCCTTCGTTAGCAAAATCTTGTTTTATATATTGCTTATTATGCTTTTGATTTTGATTTTGTTGATTCTAGGTGGACGTAAAATCTTGTGTTATTTATTGCATGTTATGCTATTGATTTTTTCAATTTCGTTCCTTACCTACTTGTTTTCTTTATTTATTTTATTTTGCACAAAACACAGGCACTACGACTAGCTCCCGTCGATGTTGATGATATGGACAAGAATCTGGTTGCAGCTTTATATGTGAATCGGGCTTCTGTGCTGCATGTGAGTCCAATTCTTAAAGACGTCGTAGGGATATGCACACTTACCATGTTTTTTATTAAACCTTTTCTATTTGATGATTAAAGGTTGTCTTGCCTAGAAATTTTAGGCTTCCCTTAATGTGGATTAATAAATTGTTACATTAAATTGTAAAATACTTGGCTGATGATAGTGTAGATAATGCTCTTCTTTTTCAGTAAAGTTTAATATTACATTTTTAAAAAAAGTTAGAAATAAGGGCCATGCTAAGAATTTGATGTGATATTTTTTTATATAGGTAAAATAAAATATTATTGAATCAAGTAAATGGTGTTGCCCAAGTACACAGGGAGTATGCAAAAGAAATCACATAGTTACAAGTTAGGATATAGAAACTGATACCAAAAAGTCATGAACACTACTATAGGGGTGTAACTAGTCAAGTCTGGTCCGACTTTAGACAAAATTTAGGACCGAACTTGTATGCACTGGTTTTGCATTTTTCAAAACCGATTACGCACCGGTTATCCTCATAAACCGGTAACTGCTTTAAAAAAATCTGTTTTATTAAAAATCTGTTATTATTTACAAAAATCTGCTTTATAAAAAAAATCTGCAATGTAAAATAAAATCTGCTATAAAAAATCCGCTTTATAAAAAAAATTCTGCTATGTAAAAAAAATACTGCTATAAAAAACTGCTATAAAACAGAAACTGAAACAAGAAATCTGCTGTAAAAAAAAAATCTGCTATATATAATATAAAAAATATTATATATTATATATAAAAAATATTATATATAATATTTGAAAAATTAATTTAAATATATATTATAGTGAACTGGTCCAGTCCAGTCCTAAAAATCATGGAACCGGAATGGGACCTATTCCGGCTGGTTTTGGCATTTTAGAAACCGGTTCCACTGGTTTGGGCCGGTTCGGACGAGTTTTTCGGTTAAATTTTTTTTTTTTGATAAGTAAAATAAGACTTTATTGAATTACCAAAGAAACATGATACAAAGAAAATGCCCTGTTTATGAACGCATGTTGGAAACTAGGAATTCATGAAGGTCCATGCCATTTAAGTCTATAGCAATGGCCCAAGTACAAAGAGTTTTAAAAAATAACAATTTTAGCTCCTCCACAGATCTCTCTTTGTCTTCAAAAGTCCTTTCATTTCGTTTCTGCCATAGACACCACTTAATACAGGTAGGGATCATCTTCCACACTGCTTTAATCTGTCTCATCCCCCGGATAGAATTCCAGCAAGCCAATACATCCAAAACTGTTTCCGGCATCACCCACGCCATATCCATCCTTTTAAACACCTCATCCCAAATAGTCTTAGCTATCTCACAGTGTAGAAGTAAGTGATTTACCGTCTCACCCCCTCTTTTACACATACAGCACCAATCTGCAATAATTATCCTTCTCTTTCTTAGATTATCCGTAGTGAGTATCTTATCCAAAGACGCTGTCCACACAAAGAAAGAGGCTTTGGGAGGAGCCTTATGGCGCCAAAGCTTTCTCCAAGGAAACTGTATCTCTGGTTCTTGTGTGAGAACCTTATAGAAAGAGCGAGTTGAGAATACCCCTTTCTCTGCAGGATGCCAACACATCTCATCTTCCTGCTGAATGTTCGGTCGAACAGAATATAAGAGGCTATAAAATTCTACAAAACTTCCCATCTCCCAATCCTGTGCCGCCCGGTTGAAGTTGATGTTCCAATGAATATTTCTACCTGTGACTGAGACTTCCATAACTTTCGCCACTGTGGCATCTTTGTTACTTGCAATCAAGAAAAGAGACGGAAACAGATCTAAAAGTACACTGGTACTACACCATGCATCTTTCCAAAATCTGATCTTGACACCTGTCCCCAAGTGCAATCTAGTGTATCGCTGGAAAACCTCCCATCCTCTTCTAATGTATTTCCATAACCCCTTGCCCGCTGTTCCTCTCACTTCTCTGGTACACCACCCCTCCCCTAGATCACCATATTTGCTTTCAATCACCGACTTCCATAAGGCCTCTGGTTCCTTGGTATATCTCCACAACCATTTGCCTAGTAAAGCCCGATTAAAAACTCTCAAATTTCTGACACCCAAACCGCCATTGGAGATAGGCCGACATACCATCTCCCACTTAACTAAGTGGAATTTAAACTCCTCTCCCAAGCCCCCCCACAGAAAGCCTCTCTGTAACTTCTCAAGTCTACCCGCCACACTTGCCGGTATAGGAAATAAAGATAAAAAGTAGGTGGGAAGGTTGGAAAGTGTACTTTTGATTAAAGTAGTCCGACCCCCTTTCGACAAATACATTCTCTTCCACCCTGCTAATCTCCTTTCTACTTTTTCAATTACTGTATCCCAAATCATACGAGACTTCGGTGCTATACCCAACGGCAATCCCAAGTAAGACATAGGTAAAGACGCAATTTTACACCCCAGAATGCCCGTCAAATCCCTTATGTCTTGAACTTCTCCAATCGGTACCAACTCAGATTTATCATAATTCACTTTCAAGCCAGAAACTGCTTCAAAACACAGCAGCAATGCCTTCACCGCCCTCAACTGAGCGTGATCAGCCTCACACATGATAAGCGTGTCATCTGCAAACAACAGGTGAGAAACAGTTGTGATACCCCTACTCGGTGATCCAATCTGGAAACCACTGATGGAACCATTAGACACTAAGGCTGAGATCATCCTACTCAATGCCTCCATAACAATGACAAAAAGTAGAGGAGATAACGGATCCCCTTGTCTCAAACCACGAGAGCTAGGGAAAAAACCCTCTGGGCTACCATTAATCAACACCGAGAACCGTACCGTAGAAATACACCATCTGATCCATGACTTCCACCTCTCACCAAACCCACACCTACCCAGTAAATAAAGAAGGAAATCCCAATTAACATGATCGTACGCCTTTTCCATATCTAATTTACACATAATCCCTGCTTTGCCCATCTTCAGTCTACTGTCGAAGCATTCATTAGCAATAAGAGCCGCATCAAGAATCTGTCTACCCTTAACAAAAGCATTCTGTGGTTTGGAAACAATTTTCCCCAATATCCCACTTAATCGATTTGCCAGCACTTTTGCAATGATCTTATAAGCACCATTCACTAAGCTTATAGGCTGAAAATCTGTGATCTCAATGGCTCCTACCTTTTTAGGGATTAGTGCAAGAAAAGTCGTGTTAAGACTTTTCTCAAACTTTCCTAACAAGAAAAACTCTTGAAATACCTTCAAAAGATCTGCTTTAATCACCTCCCAACACTCTTGGAAAAAACCCATAGAGAAGCCATCCAGTCCGGGAGCCTTATCTTTTGCCATCTTTCTAACCACTTCAAATACCTCTTCCTCTTCAAAAGCCCTCTCCAATCTGGTAACGTCCCCTGGTTCAATAGTGTCAAAAGCTAGACCATCTAACGTAGGCCTCCAACCCACCTCTTCCGTGAGAAGCTTTTTGAAGAAAACAACCACATGGTCTTGGATAACCTCTTCTTCTCTATTCTCAACCCCTTCAATTCTCAGGACTTCAATGTTATTATTTCTTCTATGTGAGTTCGTAATTCTATGGAAAAATTTCGTACTCCGATCCCCTTCTTTCAACCAAAGAGCTCTTGATTTTTGGCGCCATGAGATTTCTTCCTGTAAGATTATCCTTTCAAGATCAGCAACCAACAAAACTTTTTGTGCTTGTTCCTCTTCATTTAGTGGCCTCCCTTCTTGTAGTCTTTCAAAATACTGAATTTCCATCAACTTGGAATTTTTGTTCTCCTCCACATTTCCAAAAGCTTGTTTATTCCACTCCTTTAGATCCTTTTTTAATGCTTTCAGTTTGTTTGCAAAAATGAAACTGGGTGTACCTTCAAATTGATACGACTTCCACCATCTTTTAACCCTTTCCACAAAACCTTCTGACTTCAACCACATATTTTCAAACTTAAAACACATTCTGCTGTTACGTACACCTCCACAATCCAGAAGAATAGGCCAATGATCCGAAGTTATACGACTCAAACGCTTTTGCCATACATCCGGAAAATGGCTTTCGAACTCAGAAGAAATCAGAAAACGATCCAAACGGGACCATGTCTAATTATTTGACCAAGTAGCTGGACCCCCTGCTAATGGAAGATCTACCAAGTTTAAATAAAAAATAAACTCAGAGAACTCCAGACTTGCTGGTCTCAATCTTCTATTTCCCAAACTTTCACTCTGGAAGCGCACCACATTGAAATCCCCCCCAATACACCATGGGAGGTCCCACCAACTTTGTACCCCTGCAAGTTCATCCCATAAAATACTTCTATTGACATCTAAGTTAGGTCCATACACTCCAGCAAATGCCCACAAGAAATCATCTGATACACTTTTAAAAGAACACGCTACCATATATCTCCCTATGTACTCCTCCACTTTCTCTACTACCCGTCTATCCCACATTATCACAACTCCTCCCGAAGCCCCTGAAGAGGCCAAATATACCCAATCCACATAAATATTACTCCACAAACTCCGGATAATCCTCCTACTAATCATCTTCAACTTTGTCTCTTGTAAACAAACTATGTCCGCTTTCCATTCACGAAGTAGACGACGAATCCGAAGACGCTTCTCTACCTCGTTTAGGCCCCGGACATTCCAAGATAAAATCTTAGGCTTCATTGGAGAACATTCAGCCCCTTCCCATTTGCCTTCTTCCTACTAGAACTTGCTTCCGAGTTCATCGACCACATTAATCTTTTTAATTCCCTACTCTTCTTTGTGCTCCCCCTCTTTTCTTGATGATGGCCAGCTTCCATAGCAGTTAACAAGGCTATAAACTGCTCCTCATACCCAACACATTCAATTCCCACAACATGTTGAATTTCTTTAGCTTTATGAATAACCCAATCTGATGCTTGATCTGGAAAATAATAATTTAGTGGGGTAGGGTTTCCCATTTTATTATTCTGATTCTGAAATTCACTTCCCATAGAAAAATCCTCCAAACCACATGGGATGAAAAGTTCATCTTCCACAGAATGCATGAAGTCATCAGAATCTTCTTCTACCTCAGCCAACTCTAGGTCTGCTACTGGTCTCCCCGACCCTTCCACTGGAAAGAGAGACATCCTAGCCTCCCCCAAACGCAAGCTCTGGTTCTCCTCTGCCGAAGGAACCCTAGGTTGTACGCCTAACAGAGGATTTCGGGCACAAGCCTCCGGCGAGACCACACCGGCGACTTCCACTACCTCCGTCGGCGCCATCTGTTGCTCCTCGAACTCTGTCGGCGCGTCTGTACCCTGTCCGGCGCGAACTTGAGCCCGTGACGCTCGATGGAGTGTATCGGGCTAGAACTCGGTTTCGCGAGTTCTGAAGACCCGGATCCAGACCCGTTTACTTGGGTCCTGGATAACGACCCGCATGAATGGGCCTTAGGCTGTGGTCCGTAGCTTTGGGCCTTAACTTGAGACGGCCCAGCCCTAGCTTGATCTTCTGCTTTCGACCGGCGCCAAACATTCCATCATTTGCTGAATTTTCCTTTCTGTTGAGCCTTTTTTCGAGTGAATCTCAGCCCATCCACCTCCTTCAGCTTATCTGCTCCCTCACAATCCTTTAATGAACCGACAAAGGCTACGATAGTAGCCATATCCTTCTGCAATGCACGTAACTGCCCCTGCATTTCCAACAACTTCCTTTGCATTTCCCATGTCTGACAGTCGACAGAGGCCCTGCCATGGGCATGGTTCACCCTACCTTGCCAACGTCCCTTACCTTTGTCCAATCCCTTCGCACCAGCCACAGCAGCCACCTTCTCCTTTGTCCAATCCAAAGAAAGAAAGTGCCTAAAAAGAAATTTCTAAGTTCATCCAAAGAGCACTCTGTATCTTTAAAGCTTCTATCATACCTTTCGAGCCAAATGCCACATGAGAAATAAAGTAATAGTTCTCCATACAGCATCTACATGGATATTACCTTGAAGGCCTTTCTAATAAGCAAAAAGACCCACCACCCTCGTAGGCATAACTCATGCAAGTCCGGTCCTACAAAAAATATCGTCCCATAATGCCATTACCACCTCAGAGCATTGGCATTGGCCTAGCCAAAGCCAAAATTTGGATAAAACTAGATGTTTTGACTAAAAGTCAAAGCCATTCAAGTATAACTCCACATTAGACTATGTAAAAATAAGCCAAAATAACTTATAACAAAAAAGCCAAAATAATAATATACTATTATTTTTTTAATAATAATTTATTTTTTCATATGTTTCCACTACATTAAGCATATGTTAATTAATAATTTAGAAATTTCTAAATTATTAATTAACATATGGTTTGTGTTAACATTAGAATGCTAACAATTTGGAAATTAAATATTGGTTTGATCTGTGAACAGTGACTAGCCAAGTTTGGACTTCCCTTTCCATTTACTATAGCTCAGAGTTTCACCCAAGGGACTTTAGCTAGTCCAATGCAGCTCATTTAAGTAGAACTTAGCTATATTTTAGACTTCATTAGCATTTGGCTAGTCCAATGTCAGTGCTCTCACAATACAATAATAGGTGATCCACATATTCACCATTCTTTTTACACATGCAACACCAATCCATAACAATAAGTTCACGCTTTCTCAAGTTGTCCATGATCAAGACCTTCCCAATTGACCAGATATTTTTATCCTAGTCTTTTAGCTGGGTTCTCATATACTCTTCCATGTTTGTTTGTTCTATCAGAAACTAGACCTTTTGATGGAGGGCCGGCGAGACTGCAATCGAGCCCTTCAGATTTCTCCAAGCTATGCAAAGGTAATGCTCTTATCTTGTGGCTCTCATATAGTGTTTCCTATTATGCTGTTGCAGATCGGAATATACCTTTTCAATTTGTATCTTGCTGGTATGTGACGTACTTCTCATGTATACTCCTTGTGTACTTGGGCGTTATCTATTTTTATGAATACAACTTCTTGATTACCAATAAAAAAAAAAAACATTTTGGAAGATTTGTCATCATATCTAGTACAAAGCATGCTATAGTTTATGTTCTATGTAACACTCTTTGTAATACCCTAGATTGTGTGTGTGATTGTGTATCAGATGGTGGTGAATGAGATCCCAGATTGTTTGGAAATGAGAAGTTCTTGCCTTTAATGATGAATTTCAAGTAGTTCCAATTGTTGTTTTTTTTATAAGTACGTAGTTCCAATTGTAACATTGACTAGTCACTTTGGAGTATGAGTTCAGATGTTGCGTGTGCCTTCATTGGA
Source organism: Juglans regia (assembly GCF_001411555.2). Taxonomy (NCBI): domain Eukaryota; kingdom Viridiplantae; phylum Streptophyta; class Magnoliopsida; order Fagales; family Juglandaceae; genus Juglans; species Juglans regia. The sequence goes on along the minus strand of NC_049907.1, from coordinate 52,362,039 downwards.
TCATTACAAAAGGTGTTAGCGGAAATCCCGACCAGAAGTGTGGACTTGAGCCATGCTACCTATTAGAGATACTGCTTGCCCTAAACAGGCGGGTAACACCCTTTCCCACCCCAGCTTGGGCGGTATGGCCTTTTTTCCCCACGTACCTATTCGTTACCACCTTACCCCACTTGTATCCATTGAACGAGCAGGGGGTGTTAGAGGACATGGTGTAATTAGTGTAACTTGTGAATGTATAATTGTCAATTGGTGTTTCATGTGTAAGAAGGATAGTGAATTTGTTAACCATCTTTTTCTTCACTGTGAGGTGGCGACAATATTATGGAATGAGATTTTAGCGAGGGTAGGCAGTGCTTGGGTGATGCCTATGCATGTGGTGGATTTTTTGGCTTGCTGGCAAGGTTCAGTGGGATGTAGAGGCAGTGCAGCAGTGTGAAGGATGATTCCCTTATGTTTGTTTTTATGCTTATGGCTAGAAAGAAATGAGAGGTGTTTTGAAGATTGTGAATGTTCTCTGGGGGAGTTTAGGGATTTTTTCTTTAGTACTTTTAAGTTTTTGGATGAAGAATCTATGAGGAGTTTTTGGATGAAGAATCTTGTAAGGGATGAGAATATTTGTAATGTTTTATTTTAGTACTATTTTGCTTTAGCTTGTATACGTCATGTGTACTCACTTGTATACATCCTGTATACTTAGGCTATGCCTATTTACTTGAAATAAAATCTCTTATTAACTATAAAAAAAATATATTGTTGAACATCAATGAATTATGTAAGAATTCCCTCCATGTGTGTTTACATGGTATCAAAGTGTTGAATAGTTGGTGGTGGTAAGTGGTGTACAGTGGTTCAGCTAGGAGCGGCCGAAATCGAGCTCGCTGTTGTCTAAGCTCGCCAGAGTGTTTTTTGGTGTCCTATCTTTTTTTTTCGGCCAGATCTAGGCTCACCAGTGTTTTCTGCTACCAGATTCGAGTTCACCATTGCCCTCTATGCATTTTGGTGGCTTCTCTCTTTGTTGTCGGTAGTCGGTAGGAGTTTCAAGTTGTTTCCGGCAAGTTTTTGGTGTCGTCTCTGGTATTAGGCACCAAAGTTGAACTCATTGTCATTTTCTATGCATCCTGGCAAGTTTCTCGTCATCATTGGCTGTGGAAGGGCTCTTCGTTGCTGAAAATGTTGAAACCTCCGAGTGTTTGGTTGCAGGTATAAGCTATCCAATCCTCGAGTGCGGATAATCCCAACCTGGAGTAAGAGCTTGTTCTTATCCGAAATAACATCTGTTTGGTAACAAGAATAAGGTAATACCCAAATCACTTATTCTCGTTTAGGATAACCTAATCCGTGTTTAAGGACAACAATAGGCCGATACCGGTTCAGACTCGATACTAGTCGATACAAACTCGATACAGGCCGATATAAACTCAATATAGGCCGGTTTCAAGCCGTTATGTGCCTGTTTTGTCTGATACAGACTGATTTCGACTGATACAGAGTCAAAATTTGGTTACTTAGTTGGGTACTTGAGTCACGGTCTCTTGCACCAAACTTTAATATGCCTATGACTTCGATGAAATTGAATGGAAAGAACTACATGCTATGGTCAAAATCTATTGATCAGATTACCTATAAAAAAAAAAAATATGTTGATCAGATTAGTGAGAGATCCGCTTTGATTGAATCCTATGTTGCTCTTGATGAGTGTGGAGGCTGAGATTGTAAAGGTGCACGTGGGGGACGTGATGCCAAAGATAATTGCACTCGAGGTCGTGAATCTCGTAAGTGCCCTTATTGTGGTTGCAATAATCACTCGGTAGACTATTGTTGGGATTTACATGGTAGACCATTTGGGTCCACTCATCGGGCCATTTGCCAAGATGCTATATCACTGTCAAGGAGCTCCAGCTCGATTTTTGGGTTGCACAAAAACTTCATCTTCGATAGCTACTCTTGCCCATTCAGGTACAAGGTTTGCATGTCTTGTCTCATCCACTCAAGATCTATGGATCCTCGATTCAGGAGTTAATGAACATCTGACCAGTTTGTCTTATGCCTTATCTAAGATACTGTGACATCTCCAATGAGTGTTACTCTTGCTAATGGTTCTCTTGTTAAAGTTACAAGAATTGGATCCACTAAGCTCACCGACTCTATATTTGTGTCATCTGCTCTAAATGCTCCTAGTTTTCCCTTCAGTTTGTTAGTTTTAAACAGTCACCCACTCAAGCCTTCACATCCTCCTCATCATCTGCTTATGAATGACAATGTTACCTTGGTCACCACTCTCTTTCCCTTTTGAAACGTCAAGTTAGGAATCTTAGAAACGTCTCTATTTCCTTGTGAAGCATGTCAATTTAGTAAACATCATCGTGTGTCTTTTATACCTCAAATTGATAAACGAGCATTGAGTCCTTTTGAATTGGTTCACTCTGATATATGGGGACCAATCAACATTGAATCAAACAAGTTTTAGTATCTTGTTATATTTGTTGATGACTACTTTCGTGTGACATGGTTGTTTCTGATGAAGACACTAGCTGAACTTTTTCCATATTCAAAGTTTTTTGGAAAGAAATTAAAACCCAATTTAGCAAAAAGGTTCAAGTTTTGCGTTTTAATAATGCTAGAGAATATCAATCTAGTGCTTTTGCTACTTAAGTAATAAATGAATTGTTCATGAAATTTCATGTTCTTATACACCCCAACAGAATGGGGTGGCTGAACGCAACAATCGTCATTTGTTAGATGTAACCCGAGCACTTTTACTGCACATGCATGTTCTTAAATAATTTTAGAGTGATGGTATTCTTACTACTTGTCACCTTATTAACTGTATGTCTTTATCAATCCTAGATGATTTCTCTCCCTTTTCCATCTTGTTCCTTTCATCTCGGACATTTTCTTGCCTCCAAAAATCTTTGGGTGTATTTGCTATGTTCATAACCTTGGTCCAGCCTTTGATAAGCTTGATCCACGTTCTACCAAGTGTCTTTTTGTTGGTTATTCCTAGACTCAAAAAGGATATTGCTGCTATAGTCCTATTCTTAGACACTACTTCACAAGTGTTGATGTTATCTTCTTTGAGCCCGTGCCCTATTTATTAGACACATCTTCGAGTGTTGAGTGCGATCCTCTACTATTATACTTTCTCCTTCACACTCACCCAACCTTACCCAACCCCCCTTAGTGCCTCCCCTTGTTTATTTTTAGGTTTACTTGCGCTGCTTGCGGCCATCGGTTCCCATGCATCCACCAACAGTGTTTTCATCTTCAGATCCTGAGTTACCTAGTACTTCAAATTCTCCGCCTATTACTCTCCGCAAAGGTACTCATTCTTGTGTTACTAAACATCCGATTAGCCAATTTGTCTCATATCATGTCTTATCTCCTTAATTCTGATGTTTTACTTCTCAACTTTAAAATTTTTCTGTTCCTAAAACAGTTCAGGATGCTTTATCTAATCTGAGATGAAGGAAAACTATGAAAAATGAAATTGATGCTCTTCACCATAATAGGACATGAGATCTTGATCCACTACCACCTGGTAAATAACATGTTGGCTGTAAATGGGTATATATAATCAAATTACATCCTGATGGTTCTGTGAAACGTCTGAAAGCCTTCTTGGTTACTAAGACTGCGTTTAGATGTTGAACTGAGTTGAGTTAATTTGAGATGATAAAATATTGTTAGGATATTATTTTTTAATATTATTATTATTTTGAGATTTGAAAAAAAAGTTGAATTGTTTATAATATTTTGTATTGGAATTTGAAAAAATTGTAATGATGAGTTGAGATGAGTGTAGGAACCAAACGAAGCCTAAGGGTACATTTGGATAGTGAGAAGTATTGAGAATGTTTGTGAATAGTTATGAGTAGAGATTAGAGTGAGTTTGTGGGTCCCATTGAGAGTATTTTGAGTTGTTTGGATGTGTGAAGTATGTTGAGTTGTTGACTTTTGAGTAGGTAGTTGAAAAATGTGTGGGTCCTATAAATATTATAATGATTTTATTTTTAGTAATAAATATTATAATGATTTTATTATAGTGATTTTTTAATATTAATAAATATTGTAGTGATTTTATTTTACTTTTATATATTATAATGATTTTATTTTTAATTTATATATAATAGTGATAAATATTATAATGATTTTATTTATATATATATTATAGTAATGTTATTTTTTATTTATATATTATAGTGATTTTATTTTTAATTTATATATAATAGTGATAAATATTATAGTATTTTTTATTTATTTATATATAATAGTGATTTTATTTTTTATTTATATATTATAGCGATTTTATTTTTTATTTATATATTATAGCGATTTTATTTTTTATTTATATATTATAGCGATTTTATTTATATATTTAATAGTGATAAATATTATAGTGATTTTATTTTTTATTTATATATAATAATGATAAGTATTATAGAATGTTTGTGAATAGTTATGAGTAGATATTAAAGTGGGTTTGTGGGTTCCATTGAAAGTATTTTAAGTTGTTTGGCATGTGAAGTATTTTCAAAAATACGAGAATACTTGGAAAGTGTTGAGGATACTCTAGTACCCAAACACACCCTAAGGGTTACACTCAAACATATGACATTGATTACAAGAAGACGACCTCCCCAGTTGCCAAAATCTTCTCTGTTCGAGTGTTGATCTCTCTTGCTGCTAATTTAGATTGACCCTTATTTCATTTAGATGTTAAAAATACATTTCTACATGGCGACTTGCATGAAGAAGTTTATATGTAAGTTAAAAAATACATTATATGGTTTGAAACAATCTCCTCGAGTATGGTTTGAGAGGTTTTTTGATGTTGTATTGGCAAAGATACCAAACAGACCTTGGTATTTCACCTACATAGTGATGCATGTCATATTTTGTTGTTGTATATGTGGATGACACTGTAATTACTGGGAGTCACTGCTGGAATTGCTAAGTTGAAACAGTTTTTACATGATCAGTTTCAGACAAAAGACTTGGGCAAGTTTAGTTATTTTCTTAGAATTGAAGTCAGTAGATCTAAAAAGGGTATTAACCTATCTCAAAGAAAATATGTACTTGACATTCTTGAAGAAACTTGCATGTTGGGTGCACGACCGATTGACACGCCGATGGACCCAAATCGTAAACTCTTGAAAGAGGAATGAGAGTTGTTTGGAGATCCAGGTAAGTATTAAAGACTTGTTGGGAAATTGAATTGTCTCACTCTCACCAGACCGAACATCTCATGCAGTGAGTGTAGCGAGTTAAGTTTTACAAATGCCCAAGGTCTCACATTGGGATGCTGTAATTTATATTTTTCGTTATCTTAAGCGAGCTGCTGGCCTTGGATGTTGTATCTACCAAATGGACGTCTTAGGGTTGAAGGCTTTTCAGATGCTGGTTGGGTAGAATCTCCTTCAGTTAGAAGATCTACTACTAGATATTGTACCTTTGTGGGAGGTAACTTGGTTACATGGAAGAGTAAGAAACAAATAGTAGTAGTTCGGTCTAGTGTAGAAGCTGAATACATGGCAATGGTTCACACTACTAGTGAACTGACATGGTTGATTCACTTCCTTCAAGATATTGGGTTTCCAGCTCCTGTCCCTCTTTAGTTATTTTGTGATAATCTAATGTGGTGCATATTGCCTCTAATCTTGTGTTCCATGAGAGGACTAAAAACATAGAGATTAATTGTCACTTCATTCGAGATAAAATATTAAGTGGTGACGTTTCTACACCTTTTGTGAAGTCTGTTAATCAACTCGCAGGTATGTTTACTGAGTCATTATGTTGTAGTTGGTTAAAGTTTATTTGTTCCAAGCTGGATTTGTATGATATATATGCTTATAAAAAAATGACATATATGTCCTAGCTTGAGGGAAAGTGTTAGAGGACATGGCTGTAATTAGCATAACTTGTGAGGGTATAATTGTCAATTGTACGTAGTATTATATATTGTTGAAAATCAATGAATGATGTAAGAATTCTCTTCATGTGTGTTTACAGGGGGTTTCCTTACTATCACATGTAAGTTCGTTTGTCATCCTCATCTAAATAGGTCTAAATTCACAAATCATCAAATCTCCACAAAAAGTACCTAAAAAACCAAGTATATGTGCGAAGATGTCTCTGCACATTAAGGTCTTTGGGTAAAAGTAGGGTCTCACACACACAAAGACACAAGTAAAGCAGGCGGGTGGGCTTTGATCAGCCCCCACCCGTTTTCTTTCTCAATAATTTTTATTAAGGCCTTGTTTGGTTACACAGATGAGATGATAGATCTGTGAATAGTAGTGAGATCATTTATAAATAGTAGTGAAATAATTTGAGTTAAGATTTTTATGGAGTTTTAGAAAAGGATAGAGAAAAAGTTGATTAAAAAAATTATAAAGTTAAAGGAGGGTTAAAATATAATTTTTTAATACTATTTTTGTTTTGAGATTTGAAAAAGTTAAATTATTTTTTGAGTTTTGTTTGAAAGTTTGGAAAACTTGTAATAATTAGATGAAAAAGTTGAAAATTTAAAAATTTGAAAATTTGAAATTGAAAAATGTTTGTGTACCGATCATTTGAGTGTGTTTTAAAATAATCTAGGCTCAAGTTTTTCTCTCCATACGCTGAACGTTACAATGGCGGTTGAGGGCTTTTGATGGCAAGATTTTTTGTTGTCTTGGAGGGGATGATGGGCTTTTCGAAATTGGTAGTAATAGAATCAAAAGTTTTTGAGGTAACAAGGGATGGAAGATTTTTGTGCATTACTGAGAGGAATTGGAGAGTTGTGAAAGGAATGAGCTTGGGGGTGGCCACGGTACTCTGGTTTATCAAAGCATTGGAGGACTGATTGAAGGGTGAAAGTAAAGAGTTCTATATTGCACATCGGGAGGGAGATAGAGGTTTCATTGCACATAGATGTTCTAATTCCCATGGTTATTACATGGCACTAGTGGAGTATGGAGGCAGCGCTTGACGGAATTTCATCTTCATTCCAAAGGAGAGGGGCGGAAAGGGCTGGAGGAAATTGGTGGGGGCGCTAAAGGAGGTTTGAAGAGAGGGTGGGCAGGTTCGCATGTCGCCACTCGTAACCAAGGTGGCTATGAACCAACCTCAAACGCGTATGTACATGGAGGTTCTCCAACAATCGAGGGCATCGGTGCCGCTTCGTGAGCAAAACAGACCTGGAAGAAGGTCTGACACATCAGAAAGTCTGAGCGGAGCTGTTGGTCCAGTTAGGGCTGGTTGTGTTGTTATTACAACAGGCGTACAGAGACACGATGGTGGTGGCATGTGTGTTGTGGCCTAGCAGAGGAACATGTTTATCGAACTCTTATGGACATGAAAAAGTAGTTAGATGCATTGCAAGGGAAAATGGAGTGCCTTATACAGTGCGCTGAGAAGAATAGGGTGATGGGCTTGGGCTTGGGTCAAAGGGGTGGCTTGGATACAAAAAAAAATGGTATGGGTGGCCTGGATACAGAAAGGCTAGTTAGTAAGGCCAAAGTGGCATGGGCCACTCCACTGGGCTTCAAGTTGGAGACCAATTAAGAGGGAAGGCAAAGCAGGCTTGGGTTCAGGACTTGGGCCTCAACTCGTGGGCCAAATAAACACTAAGAAACTGGTGAGCCCTATATTGCAGGCAGAGGAACCATTGGCGGCGGTGGAGAGGGAGGATATGGTAGTGGTGGAGTTGATGGAGATGGCAATCCCGGCAACAATCTTGGGTTTTCAAACTCCCTTACTGTCGGCCGATAGTTTCTTGGCACGGAGTGGACAGATAGGATCGAGCATGTTTGTGGTAGAGCCAACGGTCCTAGACACAGGTGACCCACCTCCCTTACCATTGGCCTGTTGTTCTTCGGCATATAGTGAGCAGAAAGGGCCTTACAACTGACAAGCCCTTTGTGTGAAACTACTGACTAGGAATGCTGGTTTTCTCTTGCTAAGGGGTGGAGACAAGGGTGCTGGTGGCCTCGAAGTGGGCATCAAAGGAAGGGGTTGAGATGGATGGAGAGCCTATACTGCCGAAGTCTCTTCTACCATGTCAGCACACTTTTTGAAATTGGGTTATGGATAAGGTGCAGGAAATCCAACGTTGTGTGGGAATTGAGTGTTAAGAACAATTTATGGCTTTGTTAACTGCCATTGAAGTTGGAAATATTCAGATCAAGAAATCTGGTTAAAAAAAACAGAGAGAGCTCAAGAGATTAACTTGGTCTGTCAATTATGAGGATAGTTTAAGTCGAGAAAGATCCAAAGGGAGTGGGCTGACAATGTCTCCATGAAGCCTAAGATTATGTCATGGAATGTTCGAGGGCTTAATGAGGTAAATAAGTGCCCGTGGATAAAAAATTCACTCCAAGAGTGGAAGGTGGATATTGTGTGCTTGTAGGAAACCAAGATGCAAAATATTTCAAGAAGCATCATTAGAAGTTTATGGAGTTGTCCATATGTTGACGGGTCTTTCTTGCTTCGATGGGAGCATCAGGTAGAGTACCAGTTAAGTGGGATAGAAGGGTGATGGAAAAAATGGAGGAGTATATCGGGGAATACACAGTGGCTTGTTCTTTTCAAAATGTGGAGGATAACTTTAGATGAGCTTTTGCTGGAATTTATGGGCCTACCTTGGGCAGCAGTAGAAACTTTCTATTGGAAGAGTTGGCCGGGTTACACAGTTGGTGGGACCTTCCTTGGTGTATAGGTGGGGACTTTAATGTTGTTAGATTCCAAGTGAAAGATCGGGAGATGGCAGGTTGCGGCCAGCAATGTCGAGTTTCTCGAATTGTATGTTTGAGTTGGGGTTGGTGGACTTTCCTTTTATGAGTGGTGCATTCACGTGGTCCAATATCCAGACGTGGTCTAGATTGGACAGATTTTTAGTCTCCCTAAAGTGGGAAATTCATTACTCAGAGATATGTAAAAAAAGACTGCCTCGCCTATGTTCTAATCATTTCCCTATTTTGTTGGATTGTGAGGAAATTCAAGGAAGAATGAGATACTTTAAATTTGAGAACATGTGATTAAAGCTGAATGATTTGTAGAATGGGTTTATCGAAGCTTTATCGAAGTCGGTGATTAATTACAAATATGGAGGCTTCTGGGGGGGGATTGTGCTCTAAGGAGGTCAATGGGGTTTATGGAGTGGGTATATGGAAGCGCATTAGACGTGGGTGGGGAGTGTTTGCCCGTAATACTAGAATTGTGATGGGAGATGGCTCAAGAACTAAATTTTGGCATGACATATAGTGTGGAGGGACTCATTCTCTACAAGGTTCATACTTGCACGTGAGAAAGAAGCTTCAGTGGCGGACCTCATAGAGAGGGATGGTGATTTACTCCAGTGGAATGTGAGCTTCACTAGTGCAGCCCAAGATTGGGAAGTTAGCAACTTCGTTGATTTCTTCCAACTCTTAGGCCAGGTTTGGATACATAAAATATTTCATCTTATCTCATCTAATTGTTACAATTTTTTTAAATTTTTATACAAAATATAATAAACAATTCAATTTTTTCAAATCTCGAAAAAATAATAATATTAAAAAATAATATTCTAACAATATTTTATTCAACTTTCAACTTTCATCTCAACTCATCTCATCTCAACTAACTATCAAAACCTCCCCTTATACTCCATGAGACCGAGCGCTCAAGGAGTTGATACTTTGTGGTGGATACCTACCAAAAAAGGTATATTTTCAATTCGTTCTAGTCATAAGGTCCTCACACAACCGCAAAACAATCACTTTCTATGGAGAAGAATTTGGAGAAATAAGGCCCTTACTAGGGCGGCATTTTTTGCATGGACGTCTCTGGGAAAGATTGTGACGAAGAATAACTTACGGAAATGTAGGGTGATAGTGGCGGAATGGTGTTGTATTTGTAAACAAAGTGGTGAGACTGTGGACCATCTTTTACTGCATTGCGAGATTGCTAGAGCACTATGGGTCGATGTATTTAGATGGGTAGAGTTAGCCTGGTTTATGCCTGCTACAATGGTCGAGCTTCTGGTATTTTGGTCAAACCTCGGCGGTATTCGACAAATCTCAGCTATGTGGAAGATGATTCATATCTGTATTTGATGATGCATTTGGAAGGAATGAAATGACTGAACGTTCGAAGAAAACGAGCGTTCATTGGAGGAGATTAGATTACTTTTTATTAGAACTCTGTTTCTTTGGGCCAAAGCTGTAGATTTCAATAGTCTCAATTTTCATGATTTTCTTATTTATATTTCTTCCTCCTAAATAGGTGTCATCTCTTGTATACCCCCTGTGTATCTGGGCTGCCTATTCGTATAAATATAATTTAACTGTTTATCTATAAAAAAAAAAAAAAAAACCTTGTACCAGGCCTAAATCGGCCTGTTTGGCTAGTTGGGTTGGCGGTTGTCTACCAATTGCCTAGCGGGTTTGGGTGACCCGCCCCCATCCCGACCACCTATGATGGACTTGGCTTGGCTTGGCGAGGACATTGGGGATTTAAGGGGGGGGGGGGGGAGATTTTTAATCCTGGACTGAGTGTGATTGTTATAGGAAAGTGGTGAGTGCCTGTGCGCATTTATTTCTTGCTTCAGGTATTTTGACATTTATTTCTGGTCTTTTTTTTTTTGTTGTCACATCACAATCTTGCTGCATGAATTTATTTTTGGTAATTTTCAAATATAACTTGTCCTTGCTGCAGGCATGGTATAGGAGAGGTAAGATGAATGCTTCTCTGGGAAACTTTGAAGATGCAGTCCATGACTTGAATATAGCTAAGAATTTGGAGTTATCATTCGGTGGACAGAGACAAATAGAAAGTGAACTCAGGATAATTACAGACATGTTTGAGAGGACAGAAAGTTCACTCGTACAGCATAAGGAGAATGAGTTGGATCTTTTAGGTAGGATGGTCTTCGATATCCATATATGGTAATTGCATTTATTTTTTTCAATTTTTACGGGGAGAACTGTGCTACGATGTTCTGATATTAAACCATTCTAGGCCAATTTGTTTATCCAAGTCAAATTCAGGGAGTTCAGGACTATTGCTCATATGTTTACCTGTATAATATATCGTTATGGACTCAAGAATACCGCTGCAACAGTTCCTCTTGTAATTTACATTTTTTAACTGGCATGCATTGAGATTGAGAAGCTTTCCTTCTTGTTGTGAAATTCTATGTATACTTTGATTTATCCCAAACCTCCTGCGGGAAACCCTTTGGCTGGTTTTAGGGTGCAACAGGAAGATGCCATTTCTTATTTTCGGCTGTATAATAGTGTAATCAATTAATAAAGAACGATTTTTAGAGTGTCTGAGAACTTCTTTTTTGAGACGTTTCTGTTGTGTGCTTATGCTTCTCTCAGACTAGTAGCAGTTGCAAATTGACTGAATGTTTTTACAATAATTCTTCTGTCTAATCATTAACAGAACTTGCATCACTTCTTGCAGCCTTTTCATCACTATAAATCAGTTTTCTGTGTACTTAATGTAGTTTGTTTAAAGGAATTCCGCATTGGTTAATGGACCTGTTGGGCGTCTCCACTCAATAGATTAATGTACTTTGATGCTTAACAGTTTGCTCATATAGAACTTCCGGTTGAAGTATAATTTGTTGTCTTAAGCAATTCTGTAGAAATAAATTTATAATGAGAGATGCTTCTTTTTAGTTTTGAAACATTTAAGATGGTCTGGATAAACTTTAGTTCTGATATAATTCTTATGTTTAATCATATTGACTTTGACATCATTTGCTCACATGGAAATTTTGGACAGATGAGCCAGACCAAATAAAACTGAAGTGTGTCATCACACCAAATAAAGGAAGAGGTATGGTGGCACCAAGTGACATCCCTCCAGCTTCCTTGGTTCATGCTGAAGAACCTTATGCCCTGGTATTAACTGGAATTTGTTTCATCCGTGATATCATCCACTTTTTAAGTCATATATGTTGTCATTTTCTATTGTTTTCAGTGTTTTAGTCCAAAGACAGTTACAATCTACTGCCCAATTGTGTGTCGACTAATCTACTTATCCCGTATATATATATCACCAATATGGTAGTTGTTATTTGGGAAGATTCTTGATGATCTAATGCCTTGTCTTATTCTGTTTCACTCTGCAAAAGACAGTTATGATCCAATGGAGATCTGTCCAATGAATATAATGTTTAAGATATATTGAGCACTTGGTACCAATGAATATTCCCGAAGTTTGGAAAATAGATCAATAAAAAGTTTTGTTACATGTCTAAACTTATTGGATAACCCCCTAAACCACTACAACACCGATATACACACATGCAATAATTACTACAGGACATAGAGGCGAGGTCATTGGCACAGAATAATTGATTTTCAATGTAATTAAAAAGATGTGGCTGAATCATAACTATAGAAAACTACCCTAATTAAGAAAAGCACACCCGTGCACACACACATGTACACAAGCTGGTTACGTTATGAACTATACCGAGCCTCTTTGAAGAAGTCTCATGTTTTGCTTTATATTTCTATCACTCTGTTCTTTTCTCTGTGCAACAACTACCCCCACTTGTGGCTTAAGTTGATGGCAGCTAAGTTGCCTCACCATGTGTTTTGTATGACAAAGAAATGGTCTGTAGTGTTTGCCTTGACAGCTGACTAGTGGCCGGCCTCCAGCAATGCTGTGTCACTGCCACTGCCACTGAAGCTAGAGGCTATTAAGATTGGCCTTCAGTGCCTTGCACAACAATATCACTATTGGTTCCATAAATATTAAAGAGTCCAAAACTGAAAAATATCTCCACAGTTTTACAGAAACCCCTTTAGTGTTAAAGAGCTTGGCAAGCATATCTTGCTTCTGGCCACTAGAATGTTCTTCTGCCAATTCAACCATCTCTCTATGAAGGTCAGCATGTAACTGCTTACCTGTCAAAAAAGTTCTCAAATTAAGATTTCAGTTTATCCAACTTGTTAGAATATTAATTAATTGAGTAAATTCATTATTTTCTTCCATTTCAAGCTTTTAGGACCATTATTGATTTAAAACAGTGGCCTTAAGTTCAACCTCCGACTTCATTCTTTACCCCTTATTTCAATATATTACTCCATGTGTTAGATCTACTTATAAAGGAAAAATTTGAAAGTATAGCCCATATGAGTGGGAATGTTATAATTTAAATAAAGGACTAAATCTGCATTTTCTCACCCGCATAAGCTTTTGTGAGATATGGTGATTTAACACAACTAAGCCTAAACTAACTTTCGGTAGATACCACACACACAAACACACAAGCTGCCCCCATGGCATCATTTTAGATAATGACAAGTTACAAGGATGAACTTTGCCCCCACTAAAAAAACTTATGTATAGGCTTCATCTTCGAACAGAATCTTATGGATATTCCCCTAATTGTTTTCTCCATTGATAGAATCGTTGTATCCCCAGATTGGGCACTGCACTTTCCTGATCTGTCTCAAAAGAGACTACCCAGATTTTGTTCTGATCATTTTCTCATTATCTTAGACTGTGGAGGTCTTCAAGGGGTAGAAGGTATTTCCAATTTGAGAACATGTGGTTAAAAGCATAAGGGTTTGTCGACAATGTTAGGCAATGGTGGTCATCCTACCATTTCCAAGGTAATCTTGAGCTTTATCTTGGGTTGCAAACTAAAGGCATTGAAGAATGACATAAAGACTAGGGATGAACAAGTCTTTGGAAATTTGGAGCATCAAAAGAAACTTTTTCGGATGAGTTACAAGGCTTGGAAGGTGTGGAAGAGGAGAGAGCACTATGAAGAATAGAATCTACAAAACCAATTGATTATTTGGTCTTGAAAGTGTTACTTTAATGGAGGGGGTACCTTGGAGGTTGAAATATTTATAAAAAAGGTGTCTTGGAGGCTGAAATCAAGGACTTCATGATTAAGAGAGGACAACAAGTGCACGAAGGTTTTCCATCAAGTGGCTAACTCACATAGGAGGAACAATGCTATTGGGATGCTGTTGGTTGATGGCTTTGTCTCTTCAGATCAAATTGAAAGTAGGAACTGTATGGCGCAATATATTAGCATTTGTTTTCTAAGAGGTTTGTGTTGAGGCCTAAGCCCGATGGACTAGCACAGACTATTGAGGAAGAGATGACCACGTGGCTGAAAAGGCCATATGCAGAGGTAGGTTCTCCGGGTGGTAAAAAGTATGTGTAGTGACAAAGAATCAGGGTGGATGGTTTTACATTGAATTTCTTCCAAGCTTGCTGGAATGCTATTAAAGATGACCTTATGCGGGTATTCCAGCATGTTCATACCAACAGTAAGTTTGAAAAAAGCCGTAATGCCACCTTCATACCCTCATTCCTGAGAAAGCTAGTGCAGTAGACATTAAAGACTTATTCATTTGCCTGGTGAACAGTGTAGAAGATAATTGCTAAAGTCTTGGTTAATCGGTTGAGTAAAGTAGATCATTTTGAAGCGGCACACTTCATTTATCAAAGGTAGACAAATTCTAGACTCTGTGCTTGTTGCTAATGAATGTCTGGACAATACGCTAAACTTAGGTGAGCAGGGGTACTTTGCAAGTTAAATACCGAGAAGCCCTACTATAATGTAAATTAGGAGTTTCTTTGTTATTTTCTTGAAGATGCAAATTGGGGGAAAAACTACAACCTTGAATAGCGCATTGTACCTCTTTAATGCACTTTTTTTGTATTGGTGAATGAGACTTCAGCTGGTTTCTTCAGTAGCTCCCTAGGTTTGAAGTATGGTGATCTGTTCTCCATTACTATTTGTTATTATCATTGATGCTTTTAGTAAAATGGCATTAGCTACTACTGATGGAGGCTTCCCTCAAACTTTTCTATAGGGGCTAGTAATCTTGGTGTCCTTAACACTTTCCACTCACTGTTTAGATATTCCTTGATCTCTTGTTCAATCGAGCTCTCTTAGGGAAGTGGCTTTGGCACACCAGTATGAAAGGGAGGCCTTATGGAAAGTGGTAGAGGATTTTAAATTTGGTTGTGCTTAGGGTGATGTTAGTGGATTTGTGGAAAAATCAAATGAACCCCATGAGGTGGGGTTGTGGAAATATATTAGAAGAGGTTAGGGGTCTAGAATGAGAGAGATAATTTGTAGGAATGATTCTCTTAATTCGTAACATAAGTACAAGGCAGTATATATAGATTACAACAGAAGAAAGGAAGGAAAGAATAAATTAAATGCTAACTTCTAAGGAAACTAAAATCTGATAGAATATTCACACATTTACAGCCAATATCTCCTAGAATACAGTAGAGTTGACTAGGCAGATTTTGAAAACTTTCCAACACTCAAGCTGGTTTGAAGATATCTTCCATGGCCAGCTTGTTGATTAAGTTTTCAAACTGTTTCTTCGACAGTCCCTTTGTAAGTATGTCTGCTACTTGCTCAGTTGTAGAAATATAGGGCAAACAGATTACCCCACTATCTATTTTCTCCTTGATAAAATGCTTGTCCACCTCCACATGTTTTGTCCTGTCATGAAGAACTGGATTGTGAGCAATAGCTATTGCAACTTTATTATAACAATATAGTTTCATTGGTAATGAACTAGTAACTTTCAACTCTTCCAGCACCATTTAATCCACAGTGCTTCACCAATTCCATGAGCAACGGCCCTAAACTCGGCCTTTCCACTACTCCTTGCCACCACATTCTATTTTTTGTTGTGGCGTGTTACTAAATTTCCTCCAACAAATTTGCAATAGCCAAAGTTGATCTTCTATCAGTGACACTTCTAGCCCAATCTTCATCAGTGTATATTTCATCTTGTAAGCTCTCATGACCTCCAAACAATTAGCCTTTACCTGGAGTCCCCTTTAGGTACCGTAGGATTTTGTATACAACATCAAAATGTTCAGGTCTTGGTGAGTGCATAAACTGGCTTACCACACTTGTTGCAAAGGCTATATCTGGCCGTGTGTGAGAGAGATACAGGAGTTTCCCTACCAATCTTTGGTATTGTTCTCTATTGATTACTTCCTTAGGTTTAGCTGGTTGGAGTCTTAGATTCGACTCTATAGGTGTCTCTGCCGTTTTACACCCTAATAAACATGTTTCTCCAAGTAAATCAAGAACATATTTTCATTGGGAAACAAATATACCTTTCTTTGACCTTGCAAGCTCCATACCTAGAAAATATTTCAAGTTACCTAAGTCTTTGATCTCAAACTCCTTAGCAAAAATCTTCTCTATCTCTCAATTTCATTGTTGTCATCCCTTGTCAGAATAATATCATCAACATAGACAATAAGTATAGCTACTTTGCCTCCACTAGTGTGTCTATAGAACATAGTGTGGTCAGCAGTAGCCGTGACATTTTATCACCTTCCCAAAGCGTTCAAACCAAGCTCTAGGAGATTGCTTGAGTCCATACAAAGATTTCCTCAATCTACACACCTTCCCCTTGCCTTCTTTGCCTTCAAATCCTAGTGGTAGATCCATAAAAACTTCCTCCTCTAGGTCTCCATTGAAGAAGGCATTCTTCACATCTAATTGATACAAGGGCCAGTTGGAATGGACTGCTAGGGAGAGTAACACACGGATTGAGTTCATCTTGGCTATTGGAGCAAAAGTTTCCTAGTAGTAAATTCCATATATTTGAATGAACTCCTTTGCCACAAGTCTTGCTTTGTACCTCTTTACACTACTAGCAGCCTTGAATTTGACTGTAAATACCCATTTACAGCCCACAGTCTTCTTCCCCTCTAGTAGATCACCAATTTCCCAAGTGCCATTAGCAATTAGTGCATTCATCTCTTCTTGAACAACCAATCTCCATTCCGGGTGATCCAAGGTTTCCTGAATGGTTCTTGGAATAAATGGATGAGAAATATTGGATGTAATGGCCTTATGAGTATTAGAGAGTCTATCATAGGATAGATGTTTGGCAATAGGATGTGTGGTACTGGTTCTAACTCCTTTCCTAAGGGCTATAGGTAAATCTAGATTAGCAAAATTCTCAACGAAAGGAGCAGGAGTGGAAGAGTTACTTGGTGTATTAGAAGGACCAACTTGTAGAGGTGATGATGATTGGCTTTGCTCCGGATTGGAAGAAGGATTTCTATTATTCTGACAATCTCTTCTTCTACTATAAACACGAACTTCAAATGAGGTAATATCTGGTAGTATTTCTCCCCCTGATTGTGAATCACTTATGCTTTTTACAGGTAGACTAGGATTTCCATTATTTTCACTTGATAAATTTTCTGTTTCATGACCTTTTAAAGGAGTATGGATGTTCATGTCAGTGTCAATGAAAACATTAGGAAGAAGATTATAAGTTTGCCAGAACCCATCTTCACTTTTCTCTCTCCCCCTGAAGATAGTTATGGCTAAAATATGGCTGTTTTTCAAGAAAAAAACATCCATACTAATGTGAATTTTCTTTGTAATAGGGTTAAGACATTTGTACCTCTTATAAAAAAAAAAAAAACATTTGTACCCTCTCTTATTAGGAGCATATCCGAGGAAAAAACATTTTTCTACCCTAGTGTCAAGTTTGGACTGAAGATGGGTTGGTATATGAACAAAAACAGTGCACCCAAAAACTTTTAGTTGTAAATCTGATGTTAGTTGAGAAGTAGGGAAAAGCTCATTTAGGAAGGAGTGATGTATTTTAAAACACGAGTAGACATCCTATTAATGGGATAACAGGCAGTCAAAATAGCATCACCCCATAAATATTTAGGAACATGCATAGAAAACATTAGGGCACGTGCAACCTCTAATAAATGACGATTTTTTCTCTCTGCAATACCATTTTGTTGTGGGGTGTCACGACAAGTAGATTTATCTTGAACACCTTTTTTCTGACAAAAAAGTTCCTAAACATTTGTTAAAGTATTCAGTACCATTATCAGTTCTAAGAATACTGATTTGTGTTTGGAACTGATTTTCAACCATATGATAAAAATCATTGAATAATTTTTCAACTTCAGATTTATCACTCATTAAATACACCCAACACAACCGTGTATGATTGTCAATAAACATCACAAACCATTTTTTTCCAGATTAAGTAGTGATTTTTGAGGGACCCCAAATATCACTATGAATTAAATAAAAAGGTTTTGAAGCACGATAACTTTTTAATTGATAAGTGTTCCGATGACTCTTGGATAAATGACAAGTATCACAATGAAGAGAGTTGCAATCATCAATTTTAAATAAGCTAGTAAACAAATGTTTTAGATAGAGAAAACTAGAATGTCCTAGTCTAAGATGTCAAAGCATATTTTGTTCTCGTATAGGCATTAAACTAGTACTACTACTACTCAAACCCTGAGCTTGTTTAATGTTAAATAGGGTCTTATCAAAATAATAGAGTCCATCAATCATCCAAATCATCCTCTCTGAGAGTTGGTCCTGAAATTTACAATGGGAATCAAAGAATATGACACGGTAGTTAGAATCCCGTGAGAGTTTCCTAACAGACAACAAATTATAAGCAAGTTTAGGAACATGAAGGACAGATTTTAGTTCAATTTTCTCAGAGATTTGGACAGAACATGTTCCTACAATGGATGAGAAACTTCCATCTGCAATTCTAACCCTTTTATTACCGTGACAAGAATAATAAGATTGAAAAAATTGTGAAGTACTAGTCATATGGTCAGATGCACCTGAATCAAGAATCCATGGTGTAAGAGTTAAGCCACAAGAGTAGGTACTAGGGGTATCACCTGCTTGGGCCAAGGAACCAGTGGGACTAGATGTAGGAGTGGATTTCAGCAATTGAAGAAAATGATCCACCTGCTCAACACATAGGAAATTAGCCTTTGCTTCATTGGCTCTAAGGGCTATATAGTTGCTGCCAAATGTTCCAAATTTGCTACTCTTTCAATTTGCAGGCTTTCCATGGAGTTTCCAGCAAATCTCTCTGGTGTGGCGTGGTTTATTGCAATAATCACACCATACCCGAGGCTTCTCTTCAAACATACTTTTGTTAGAATAGGGCCACTGTGCAAAAACATTGGCAGTTGACAGATCTGTGCTAATAGCACAATAAGGAGTAGGGTTGGTAACAACTAATGCAGAGTTCTCCACAATTTCATCCTCCTTTTTTTTCATCATGACATTCCGACGACAATCTTCTCTTCACACCTCAGAAAATACCTCTCCAAGTGGAGATAATGGCTATCTCCCTAGAATCCTTCCCCTACATCAAATTCATCATCAAGTGCAGCCAAGAATTTAAAAATTCTGGCATTCTCCACCATCTTAATATGATTGCAATCATCAGGATTTTTCCATTCATAATCATTGAATAAGTCTTAATCCTGCCAAAGTCCCTTAAGAACATTGAAATACCTGGTCACACTGCCTTCTCCTTGGTGAGTATTACTGATTTTCTGCTACAATTCATATATCTGAGAGTAATTTTCAAGGTCAGAATACATCTAACTAACATTGTCCCAGAGCTCCTTTGTAGTCGAATAGCACATGTAGTTGGCACTAATTTCTTCGTCCATAGCATTCACAAGCCACGCCATCACCATGAAATTTTCTACATCCCATACAACATAGGATGGGTCTATTTTCTCAGGCTCCTTGGTTTCACCAGTCAAGCACCCTATCTTCCCTCTCCCTCGAATATACATCCTGACTGATTGTGACCATCGTAGGAACTTAGCCTCATTCAGTCGTATGTTTGTGATTTGGACAGAGTAGGGTTCAGAATGGGTAGGTTTTGGTTTTGGTTTGTTTTTGGATTTGGCCTCATTTGAAGTATCAACTATGGTAAAAGGCTTGACAGCAACAAAAGAGAAGGACAGAGATGAAGAAGGAAGAAAACCCAAGAGATAGGGGTTGATTTGAGCCGCTAGAGGAATTAGGGTTTTTAGATGAATCGGAAAAACAAACCTTGTTATGATACCATCTAGAATGAGAGAGTAATTTGTAGGAATGATTCTCATTAATTCGTAACATAGGTACAAGGCAGTATATATAGATTACAACAGAAGAAAAGAAGGAAAGAATAAATTAAATGCTAACTTCTAAGGAAACTAAATCTCCTAGAATATTCACACATTTACAGCCAATATCTCCTAGAATACGGTAGAATTGACTAGGCAGATTTTGGAACCTTTCCAATAAGGGGTCTTCTATAGTCATTCTAGACTTGTGGTGGGTGATGGCTCTATGATCAAGTACTAGCATGACTTATGGTGTGGAGATAAGGCCCTCAAAGAAGCTTTCCCATGCTCCCCTTCTAGAATTTTAGTTTCTTGAGAGTGTCCATGATTAGGGGTTCATACTCTTACAAATTTTTTCAATCTTTTGTACTCCAGTAGATTATGTCTTGGAATGCGAATAAGACTCCTTGGATCCCTTTCAATAAAGGGATGTTCATTATTTGATTTTTGCATCAGGTCCTTATGCCTCATGATAGTAATTCTATTCATTGGATAGCTTCCTTGGGGAAATCCTTACCATTGATAACTTAAGGAAACGCCATATCATTGTTATTGACTAGTGTTGTATGTGTAGAAAGAGCGATTAATCTATAGACCATCTTTTATTCCATTATATGATTGCTAGAGCTTTGTGGAATGATTACCTTTGTTGAGTTGGGTTGGTTTTGGTTATGCTCACAAGGATAATATACCTCACAAGTTGCAGCTTAGAAGTGTTTAAATTTTATACAATTGTTCCATCTTCTAGGAAATGCTGACCATATGGCGAATTATTCAGTCTTCTAGAAGCATTCATAGAATTGGTTCACTGCTAGAATTCATATCATTATTGTTAATGTTGTTTTGTTGTTTTGGCTTGGGTGATGTCTAGGAGGTTGGTGGACCTTTTTGCTTTCTGGAGAGGTTTAAGGGGTAATGTGCAAATAGCCGATGTTTGGAATATGATCCCTTTATACCTTGTGTGGTGTATTTGGGTTGAGAGGAATGGTTGATGCTTTGAAGATAAGGAATGCTTGGTGGATGAACTTAGATGTTTTTTCTTTAATTCCTTATTTCATTGGGCTTCAGCTATTATATTTAATGGAACTAGTGTCCATGATTTTCTTGTTTCTTTTTCTAGTTCCTGACATGTAATAGTTCAGTTTTTTTTTACTTCCTGTTTGCTTGGCTTTGCCTTGTTACTTGTCTCAATAAAAAATTTATTCATAAAAAAAAATGTTGTTTTGTTGTTGTTGCTGCTGCTGTCGTTGTCGTCGTCGTTATTATTGTTATCATTCTCTTCCCATATATTCCCTTCAAACACGAGTTATTTTCTCATTATTTTGTTAATAGATCTAATGCCTGCCTTCCTGCTGAGGAATAAGAAATTTACTGGCCCTATAAGTTGCAGATAATATCGAAGCATTGTCGAGAAACTCATTGCCATTACTGCTTGAATGACCTACCACCAGATAAGGTCTCATGTACATCATGTTCTATACCTCTGTACTGCTCGCAGAGGTGCCAAATACGAGCAGGAGGACAAATGCTTAGGAATCATCCAGTGAAACATGGCATTCAAGGAAATATATCTCATAATCTTGACACATATATTTCAGAGATTACCCTGGGCAATGATTCTGAATCAGATGTTGACATTCCTGAACATAAGCATGAATGTCAAGGTGTACACTGGCCCACAGTATTTCCTTCTGAGATAGCTTTGGCTGGACGGGCGCTAATAAAATCTTTGGCAGAAAGAAGTCCAGTTGCTAATTTCGTGGACATGTTGGTATATTCACAACTATTATTCGCTTATTGGTTTTTTTCTCCTGTTGATGTTATGGTTAATATGACATGGCTTCTCATAGCCTTTATAATTTTCTACAGAACCTTTCTCAAAATTATCCACAAATTCATCCAGAAAGCAAATTGGAGTTACATATATACTCCATTATATTGCTATATTGCCTTCAACATTCTTCACGCACTGAACTTTTACTAAATGGGGCTTCTATAGCACAGGTCTCTCTCTCTCTCTCTCTCTCTCTCTCTCTCTCACAAAATTAGGATTAGTGGTTCTTATACACACATCACAATATCCACAAGCTAAAGGCTAATCTGCTATTCACCAAAGCCTGATGACACTTCCTTTCCAACAACAATGGGGTGGTGAGTGACGTTAGGGGTTCAAATCCCATCAACTATGTGAGTTAATCACCTAGAAAAAAGTTTTTGCAGCTCGATTTAAAGGGTGAAATCATAAACATATACTATTGGACCTGCACAATGCAAATCCAATGTAAGTGTATTCTTTATCTTACTATATTGTGTATATAAAACTTATATATGAGAGAAAATATATTTTGCACTCCCAAACTATCATCCCTTTCTATTTCGACCCACTACACCTGCAAACTACTAAATAGTTTAAGGGAGATTTGACAGGCAAGATTGTGCCATGACACAATTTTTCATCTATCTTAATAAATATAATTGAAAGGGGGCTGATATTTGATGGGAAGTGGTAGTTTGATGGTTTAGTGGGTCGAAAGTGGTAGCTTGAATAGCACATTGTAAAATGAGTGAGTTTGTATTTCCCCCCATATATTATTTAGAACTAAATAGTTAATTCCTAAGATAATTTTTCAGATTCTAAATGGCTGATTTTGTTTGTCACTTCAAAATATGTCCCCTACTTTCTCCAACCAAAAGTTGAATCCATGTCCTTCACAGATTTCTTTAGCTTATATTCCTCGATATGGCTTTTTAGCATTATGCTTATGACATAAACATTTTCCCTCCTCTACCTACTCTGCCCCCACTTTTGAAAAAAGAAGTTATAATAGCATTTATAAAAGACTATTGAAGTGAAGCTTGAAGTCATTTTGGTTTCCTCTATTCAGATTTAAGGTGGGACCTTATTCTCAATAAAAATGCTTATCTATAAAGAGTTGAGTTGAAGAGGTCCCACAGAGAGACGATAAGTGGGAGAAGGAGTGAAATGAAAATATCTTCTGGAATGGACGACCTCCCATCCACTGACTAACTACTCAAGACATCATCTTACCACCTTTTGTGGAAATTGTTGATTATACACAACATATGGCTAACCTAACGGAACATTTTATTGTGGTATTAAGAAGTGGTGGGGTTGAGCTTTGAGGGCTCTCCTTTTATGCATTGAAGCTGTATCAAGGTTGAAGGTAAACTTGGCTAAAATAGAAGTAGTTTCGGTGGGGGATTTTCCTAAAATGTGGAGAGTATGGCTTCCATTTTGGTATGCAAGATATCTCAGCTTCCTATGATATATCTTGGCCTCCCATTGGGTGCTTCGTTCAAATCGAAATCTATTTGGGATGATGTTCTAGAAAAAATGGAGCTGAAATTGTCTAGTTAGAAAATGGTGTATTTATCCAAAGGTGGTAGGGTCACCTAATAAAAAATACTATTTCAATTTGCCAACCTACTTCCTATCATTTTTCCCGCTCCTCGCATAGAAAAACTCCAACATGACATCTTACTTTTTTTTTTTTTTTTTTTGGGGGGGGGAGATAAATGACGAGTTTAAATTTCACTTGGTGAAATAGGCCATAATATGGGGGGGGAGATAAATGACGAGTTTAAATTTCACTTGGTGAAATAGGCCATAATATGCTATCCTATTCCAGGACAATGAGAGGATTGGGTATTCGGAACTTGCAATGGTTCCCCATGGATATGGAGATACCACAAGGAATGGGGGGCCTTATGGAGAATTGTCATTGAATTGAAGCATGGGAAACCATAAAGAGGATTGTTTTCCAACGAGGAGTGGGCCTTATGGAGTAGGGCTATGGAAGCATATGAGAACACATATTCAAGAAGTATCCACTTTACGGTGGGTGATGGATCTAAAATTAAATTTTGGCATGATGTATGATGTGCCGATAGGGCACTCAAGGAAACTTATCCACAAGTTTATGGTATAGCAAGAATGAAAGAAGCCTCAATTGTAGACCTCTTAATCATCTCCAATGGTATTCCCCAATGGAATGTTACATTCGTCAAAGATGCACAAGGTTGGGAAATTGATGCTTTTTCGGAGTTCTATGACCTAGTGTACTCCACCTGTTTGTTGGAGGGAGTCGAAGACAAGATTTTTTGGTGCCCCTCTAAGAAAAGGAAGTTCACAGTCCACTCTTTCTACCAAGCCATGATGATTCACAATACAAATCCATTCTCATGGAAGAGTATTTGGAAGACAAAAGCACTCCTAAAGGCAATCTTTTTTTGTATGGATGGCTTGCTTGGGGAAGATCATCACCCTAGACAACTTAAGGAAACTTTGAATCGTAGTAATGGATTGGTGTTGTATGTGCAAAAAGAGCGGAGAGTCTGTTGACCATCTACTACTTCATTGTGAGATTGCCATGACTTTGTGGAATGAAGTCTTTTTGCTCAGATGGGATTAGCTTGGGTGATGCCGATAAGGGTAATCAACCTCTTAGCTTCTCAGATTGCATCAATGTGGAGGATGGTTTCAATTGTTTACGGTGATGTACTTGGAGGAAGAGGAACGAAAGAAGTTTTAAAGATCAAGAGCGGTCAATGGATGAGCTTAGAAACTTATTTTTCAATACTTTAACTCCATTGGTCGATTGTAATTGATTTTCATGGCATGACTTTTCATGAATACCTTGTTCCTTAAACTAGCATGCGTAGGCATTGCTCTTGTATCCGTCTCGTATACTTGGGCTCTTGCTTATTCTTATGGTCAATAAAATCTTGTTTACCGAAAAAAAGTGGTGGGGCCTATTGAAAATAGGTTTGGGAAGAAAATTTTTTTGAGGTTTCTTGGAGTTTTGTGAAAGTTGTTTTGGTTTTTGTTCGTTTTGGAAATTGAGATGAGATGTTTTGATGATTGAGATTGTCCTGGTGTAAAGATGTTTGGATTGGGAGTACGAAAATTTTGATAACATCTTCAAAAAATTTTTGTTCCCAAACACTACCTTTGAATATAGAAGCACTACACATCATTTTACAAAAGAAAAGTATACTTATAAAAAAAAAAAAATATAGAAGCACTACAAAATTACAAATTCCATCTTGAGATTCAAACACGAACTATCACTCATCTCACTCCATCAAGCCCTATAGAAGTCATTCGTTGACAGGAGTGAAAATGCTTGAAGCGAAATAGGCTTCATCCCATCTTCCATTCTCTTTCCCCTCCAACAAGAAATAGTGTGTTTATAAGATCTCAATAGTTGAAGACAAGCTCCTCCTCGTGTGCTCACTACGTCATTGTTGCAAACACATTCTTCTTCAAATCTTTAAAACTAGGGACGTTAATGTCACATAACATTTAATATGCTTAATGTGTCAAATTTTTTAACTTAAACTTTATGGCAGAATTTTTTCCCTTACACGATACTGATTCTTTATATATCAATTTATTTTACTAACGTCACTCTTTGTCATGCACTAATGGTTCAAATAGTATTTATCATTTTTCTATTCAGGATCGTCATGTATGGCTTGTATTAATTATCATGTATTGTTAGGAGTTTCAATATGTCAGGGATAGTCCCAAAGATTTCATGTTATTTATTTCATTTTCTTCTGTTGATGCAGATTGTCATACTTATATCTCAAATTAGGGTGAATTCTATGACAATTTTTCGTATGAAATCAGCTGATGTTAATGGTCCACTGCATCAGTTTGGAAAATTTTCACACAGCGAGGTTTCTTTAACTAGTAATGTGGAGCAGGTTTGTGTATGGGGTGTCATTTTTTCCCTCTTTCCATTTCCTATCTGCAATATCTCGTTGTGATTTATCACTGTAAACTCTATAATAATATAGTTTTGTACTTTGTTGACAATAGCTGGATTTTTCATTTATATGTGATCATCGCATGTGTTTGTAATTGTTGTTACTCTCATAGGTCAAAGTAGGTCAAGCTATTTATAGAGTTGGCAGTTTGTTCAACCATTCTTGCCAACCAAACATTGGTGCATATTTTGTGTCACGTTCCCTTTTTATACGAACAACGGAGTTTGTGGCAGTAGGGTGTCCCCTGGAATTGTCATATGGTCCACAGGTATTCACTCTTGACAACTAGGACCTCTCTGTCAATTAATGCTGCTGATCTCTTTCTCTCTCCCTCCCTCCACATTTAATTTTTTGTTCAACCAATTATAGTAACTCAGAAAGCGGGGCTTGACTTTGCCTGCACTTGGCAACCAAGCAGCAATTTCCTCATCTTTCCAAACAAAATGTGATGCGGAAATAGCTAGTTCTAATAGTAAAATTATGGTTTTGTTTTACAGGCTGGCCAGTGGGACTGTAAAGATCGTCTAAAGTTTCTAAAAGATGAGTACTCATTTAGATGTGAGTGCAGAGCTTGTGCAGAAGTGAATCTCTCTGACCTTGTTCTCAACGCTTTTCATTGTGTCAGTCCAAATTGTCCCGGCATAGTGTTGGATAGCTGTGTAGTCAACTGTGAAAAACAGAAAACTAGGCACGTTCAAAGTGCCACCGGAATAAGCACCTTGGAGCCCTTTATGCAGGTACTCTATATTCTAGCTGATGTCAATTTTGGGTAATGATGTGGTATAATGTACGTAATCATGGTCTTTTATTGCATCTGGACATTCTTAATGGACACTATTTACTTGTCCCTGAGAGGCAAGGTGGACTTTGTACTTATGAAAGAGCACCACAGAAAATAGGAAAAACTTGCCAGCAAATGAGGTTCCAATGGTTGAATCAATATAACGGTTGAATGTGTTATGACATTCCTTTGTCCTCATGAGTTGCAGCAAAAAATATATTTCTACTTTCTTTCCTCTTACTGAAATTCTCAATGTTTTTTCAGGTTGATATGTTGAAATGCCTTCCAAGCAATGGCTCCCTTCGTATTGATCCTGGATTTTGTTTGAAGTGTGATTCGTATTGTGATCTGGAATCTTCATTTGCTGCAGTTAATAGAGCTTGGATTTCCATAACAAGGCATGGTTTTTTTTTTATAAGTAATAATATTATATATATATATATATATATATATCAATAGGAGTAACTAAGTACCCTGGACGTATACCTATAAAAAAAAAAAGTACACTGGATGTATACAAGAAAAACACCTAGCCCATACAAGAAAGCCCATAATGACCCATGAAAACCTATCCAAAATACACCAAACCCGAATTGGAAAACTATCATTACACCTCCCCGACCCCATCCCCTAGATTCCGAAAAAACTAATCCCCAACCCGAACATCACAAAGCCCTCCCTTTAGCCTTCCCTCGACTTGAGCTACCTCCCTTAGTATCGTAATTGATTGCTCATGAAAGATTCTTTAACTGCCTGCTCTTCTTAAACTTAGATTTGGTTTCAAGCGCATGGCTTGCCTCGATTGCAGTAAGTAGTGTTTTAAATTGGTCTTCATATTCTCCCTGTTCTCCATATGAAAGTCCTAGGGTTTGTAGAAACCCATTATCTTTATTCCATAACAAGGCATCATGGTTTTCATTGAAGCTTCATGATTTTAACATCCTCAATTACGTTCCTTTTAATCCTACCAGATCACCTAACAAGAGTTGGTACTTTGCATTTGGTGCCAAGTTTATGCTAGCCAAACTTCGCTGTATACCAACCGATATCAATCTGTGATTGATTTAACCTTCGTCCTTCAATCTGTATGATTAAACATCCATGGTAAAATTAAATTCTGCATTTTGCACAGTTAGAAATATCAGCACGTGTGCTTTTACATCCATAGGCATGTATGTTTCACCTTCAGTTTGTATATCAATACTCTACAGGTTGAAGGATACAATGGTTTCAGGAGAAATCTCAACCACTGTCCTTACGGCTGCACTAAATTCTCTTTGTCTGCTAAGATCAACTTTGCATGCATATAACAAGCGCATTTCTGAAGTGAGTTCTAGTAACCCTCCTCTCCATCTCCTTTCTTTTTCTTTTTTTCCTTTAGGGTAATGCCATCTATTTTTAATCATTGCAAATAGAAGTGTTTACTAAAGTTACTGAGTGGTGATAAGTGTTTTTCCACACTTTTTTTTTTTTTTTTGTAAGTAAAACAAGACTTTATTAAATCACCAAGTGTCAAGATACAAAGAAAAATGCCCTAATTATGTAGGCATATTAGCAACTAGAAAGTCATGAAGGTCCATGCCATTTAAGTCTACAGCAATGGCCCAAGTACAAAGAGTTCTAAAAAATAACAATTTTAGCTCCTCCATAGATCTCTCTTTGTCTTCAAAAATCCTCTCATTGCGTTCTTGCTATAAACACCACATAATATAGATAGGGATCATCTTCCACACTGCTTTGATCTGTCTCACCCCACGGATTGAAGTCCAGCACACCAATACATCCAAAACTGTTTCCGGCATAACCCACGCCAAATCCATTCTTTTAAACACCTCGTCCCAAATAGTCTTGGCTATCTACAGTGTAGTTTTTCCACACTTGATGTCTGTAACCCCATCTACCATGCATAGTAGTACTATGAACATATACATGTGGCATAGAGTACAACTGACGTTAGTGTGCATGACTGATGCAGCTTAAAGATGCTGCAACAATAAGATCTTGCTGTAAGGTAACGAATGACCCTTAGAAGGATAATAATTAATAAGAGAGGACTCCAAACAATGCACGTTAAAAATAAGTGTCTTTGGGATTCAAATACTGTTTGGAGTCAAATAATTAGCAGTAGAGATTGCTAAGCTCCCAGCACATGGAATTAAGGACTGGTTGCTGAACTGACAGAAAATATCTTCCTGATTTTCTGGTTTAGTTAGTTTGACAAGCTGGCTACATCAATGACTGTATATGATGTGATATTTGCAGGTAGAGGACAATCTAGCTGAGGCATTTTGTTTGGTTGGAGAATTACAACTGGCCTTGGACCATTGTAAAGCATCAATTGAGGTAAAATATCCATCATTACAAGAGTCGTAGTGTGCTGCAACTGAATATGGTGAATCATTCTATGGAGATTAGCACTGCACAGGAGGATGATTTAGGATTAGTAAGGTATGATATTGGCGATCCCCATGGGGCCAAGGAACAGGTTGTAACGCCCCGAATTTACAACTAACAGAGTCCTGTCTGAAAGATGACGACTTTCCCCCCTTTTACAAATTTCTCAAGCCTTACTTTTCAATGCAAATATTCTCAACAATACTCAAAAACTGTAATAAAATACTCCAATATGATCATTCCCAAAGAATTTGTCAGAGCAACTATAACCCAATAACGTAACATAAATTCCAACTACAATTCATTGACTTTAATAACATTACGATATATAGGTAATCTAAAAGAAAATCCATAGCTATCTAAATCCTCAAGTCTTCACATAGCGACTCCACCTTGCCCAACAATTTGTCAACTCCCTAGTCACAAACCTCAAGCAGATGGATTCTCTAAAAGAGTAAGAAATACAGAGAGTGAGCTGCCACGTGCTCAGTAAGTATCATAATTAATGGGGGTTGGGGAAATGAAAATTTTAATTACCAAAAAGACATCACAGATGCCATTAAGGCATCAATATACCACACATAAATTAATTGTCATAGGTACACTGATGAATATATCAGTTGGCTCACAAAATAAAATCTCAAGAATTTTTTTTTTATAAGTAAACGATTGTATTAATAATAGGCATAGCCCAAGTACACAAGATGGTATACAAGAGGAAACACCTATATAGGATGAAGAAAAGGAAACAAGAAAGTCATGAAGGTTTAGGCCATTAAAATCTACAGCTATAGCCTATAGGAATAAGGTTCTAACAATAAGAGATCTAAGATCCTCAAATGAGCGCTCATTGTCTTCGAACATCGTTTCATTCTGCTCCTGCCATAAGCACCATAGAATACAAATTAGAACCATCTTCCATTGCTGAGATTTGTGGAATACCTCCTAAATTTGTCCAAGTAGTCAAAAGCGCCACCATTGTGGTGGGCACCACCCAAGTTAACTCTAATATGCTGAACACCTCATCCCACAGCATTCCAAAACATCACAATGCAATAGGAGATGATCCACAGTCTCACCACTCTTCTTGCACATGTAGCACCAATCGATTATGATTGCCCCGCGTTTTTGCAAATTATCCGTCGTCAAGATCTTACCAGAGAAGCTATCCATGCAAAGAATGTAGCTTTGGGAGGCGCAATCCACCTCCATGGAAACTGAATGTTCTGCACCTGTGTGAGGAACTTATGGAACGAACGAACCGAAAATGTGTCTTTACCTATGGGTACCCACCACATCGTGTCATTTCCTTGGTTGCTTGATCTCAAGGAGTACAAAAGCCAAATCAAAACTGCCAACTTCCCAATCTTGGGCTGCCATACTAAAGTTAATGTTCCACTATATTTGATCCCCAACTATCACCATAAAATCAGCAACTAAAGCTTCTTTCTCACATGCAATCCGGAATATTGAGGGGAACGAGTCTTTTAGGACATTATTTCCACACCATATGTCGCTTCAGAATTTTATTCTAGAGTCATCTCTCAACACGAGTCTAGTATGACGAGCGAACACCCCCCACCCCTGACTAATATGCTTCTAGATCCCCAGTCCATAAGCCCCATTAACCTATCTAGTGCACCAACCCCCCCCCCCCCCCAAAAAAAAAAAAAAAACAAACTTCCATATTTGCAATCAATCACCGACTTCCATAAGGCTTCGGCTTCTGGTTCTATATTATATCGCCACAACGATTTCCCGAGTAATGCCCAATTGAAAATCTTCAGATTTCTAATTCCCAACCCTTTCGAAGGGGAACATAGTTTTATCTCATTTGACTAGATGAAATTTGAAGTCATTTCCTATACCACTCCAAAGTAAGTCCCTGTGAAGTTTCTCAATCCAAGTCGCCACACTTGCTGGAATTGGGAAAAGAGATAAAAAAAAATACATTGGTAGATTAGACAAAGTTGTTTTGATTAAAGTGATTCTACCACCTTTTGACAAGTACAGTCTCTTCCAACCCGCCAATCTATATTTAATCTTCTCAATCACTATATCCCATAATGCTATAGCCCTTGAGGCAGCCCCCAACGGTAGACACAGGTAATTCATAGGAGACCTTACATCCAAGAGTGTTAGCTATCTGTTGAATGTTACCAACATTACCAACTGGCACCAATTTTGATTTATTAAAATTCACTTTCAAACCCAATGCCGCTTTGAAACAGAGTAAGAGTGCCCTCAATGCCCGCATTTGGTTTTGTTTTGCCTCACAGAAAATAAGTGAATCATCTGCAAACAAGTGAAAAATGTTAATAGTTCCCCGATTGGTAGATCACCAGCTGTGAGTCTAGCCATAAAATTATTGTGAACCAAAGTCGAGGTCATTCTGCTAAGCGCCAATGACAGAGGAGTGGGGATAGTGGATCCCCTTGTCTCAGACCTCAAGAGTTGTATACCTTGTCCATATCTAACTTACATAGGGTCCCCGTGTTACTAGATTTTTGTCTACTATCTAGGCATTCATTGGCAATGGGAATTGACACTAGGATTTGCCTACCTCGTACAAATGCGTTTTGGGATTTTGTTATGATCTTCCCCAAAACCTCAGTAGACAGTTTGCGAGCACCTTGGAGATGATCTTATACACTCCATTCACTAGACTAATGGGTCGAAAATCCTTTATCTCCGATGACCCAATCTTCTTGGGAATTAGTGCTATAAAGGTGGCATTGAAGCTCTTCTCAAATTTTCCAACCAAGAACTCCTGGAAAACCTTCATTAAATCCTCATTCACCACTTCCCAACAATTTTGGAAGAATCCCATAGAAAATCCATCTAGACTTGGGTGCTTTGTCTTTGGCCATTTTTCTCACCACACCGTGAACCTCCGTCTCCTCAAAGGGCCTCTCCAACCAAGAGACTTTCTGTGGCTCAATGGAGTCAAAACCTAATCCATCAAGCTTTGCTGCCATGTAACACCCCCTTCCCGTAGGATAGAGATATTACTAACATTTATAACATAATGCCCGGTAAAGAGATTCATATCCTGAAATACCTCATTTATTGAAATTCATCAAAACTTTAAAACTGAATTGAACATGATTGTTTCGAAAACTGAATGTAAAATAAAAGAACATAAACTAATCCTAAGACTGACATAAAAAGAATCTAATTCTTGTGTGAATATCACTTATTCATTCCTAAGTCTTTGTACTAGATCTATTCCTGGCCATCCAGCTCTGCATCATCATAGACATCATCTGCCAGAATTAGACATGGAAGAAGACAAGAAGACAAACAAAAAAAATGAGTCGAATACTCAGTAAGTAGCGCACCATACCGTAAAATATAATTTTTGCCTAACATGCAATTAATTTCTATGAGACTCTTCATAACATACATACAGCTTCATAGATTATAATCAAACACGTAACATGACTTTCTGAAAGATTTTACATACATATATAGTCATAGACTCACATAGCATACGTTTTAATCATTAACCAAAAGCGGAAGCATATATAATCGTGGCAAACATGTAATCGTGAATGCATAATATCTTGTTTATCTTGTCTTAACATGGAGTGAAACACACTTGGGTCTGTGTTTCACCTACCTGGCATAACATGGAGTGAAACACGTTTGGGTCCGTGTTTCACTAAACTTGCATAACATGGAGTGAAACACGCTTGAGTCCGTGTTTCACTAAACTTGCATAACATGGAGTGAAACACGCTTGAATACGTATTTCACCTAACTTGCATAACATGATGTGAAACACGCTTGGGTCTTTGTTTCACCAAACTTGTATAACATGATGTGAAACACGCTTGAGTCCGTGTTTCACCTAACTTGCATAACATGGAGTGAAACACGCTTGGGTCCGTGTTTCACTTAACTTATGGTTAATCACGCTTGAGTCCGTGGCACCGTAATATTTCTTATCTTTCTTAATGCATGAAAATTTATTAGGTTTTCATGAATATTTCTAACATGGCATATTCTTGTACATGGCATAGCATAACATGGCATAATATGACATATTCTTGTATATGGCATAGCATAGCATGTCATATTCTTGTACATGGTATAGCATGACATAGCATAACATGGCACTTTCTTATACATGGCATAACATAACATGGTACTTTCTTATACATGGCATAACATAATATGATCTGAATATTTTATGACATTTCATGGCATACATAATCTAAGTACTACATGAACATGGCTTGCATAATCTGGCTATTCTATTACATGGCATACTTGACTTGAATTACTACATGAATATCTCATTGCTTTCATATGATTTTAGTAACATTCAATTAATCAAACAAATTCATTCATTCAAGCATAATCTCATATTTTCTCAAGATCATGAAAGGAATCTAACATTGACTTGTCTCTTAGCGTAGCGTAGATAACCATCATAAGCACATCATATTTTCATACATAACAATAATATTCACAGTACACATGCATTTATATGATCATACTATTTACCTCTTAGCGATGCTTCCTGATTTCCAAGTGAAAGCGCGTTACCTATACGAGGTACACGACGTTACTAACTTCTAGGAAAATGTCCTAGCATCCTTCCCACTTGAATACATATCATAAACTTTAAATCTAATAAAATATCTAGCTATATACTGATTTCACGAAATATGATTATTAATACAATAGGCTAATCATGATTTATTACCCAATAATGCATGTTTTGAACCCCTTTAGACTTGCTGCTGTAGAATGGTTTGTAAACCTCCCCCTGAATAACGTAATGTGGTCCCTAAGAGTAATAACTCTTACAACACAGCCCACACTTAGGGCAAGTCCAATTTAAAATCACCTGTTTAATTGAACTCACTCAGCCCATATAGGAAATCAGCCCACGTAATGCACAGGTTTAAAAACATGAAATCTCCCAAAGACACTGTCAACTACCATATGGTTACTAAAAAGAAAAGTTTCTTCAATAGGATTTACGGAGGCCTACGAAAAAGGGTTTTTAAGGGTATTTTGGGAAATCATCCTAATGGGCATGGGTATTATGGGAAAACTGGATATAAGGAAAGATATAGGCTTACGGGAGAAGGCTCTCATCGTGTAACAAAAGGGCCGAACTAAGAACAAAGGGAGTGGTTGTGCGATGCTTACTGAGAGAAGGAGGCTGAAGCGACGGCAGCTCTAGGTGGTTGGAAGCGACGTCGGTGCAACAGGGAGGTTTCCTATGGTGGTGCGACACCGAGAGAGGGAGGAAGAGAGAAAAAAGAGAGAGTTTAGAGAGATGGAATTGAAAACTTACTCACGGAGAGGGAGGAAGGTTGTGTGCGACAATAGGGGCTTACCTGAGGGAGTGGGTGCGACGGAAATAAGTTGGCCGGCGTTTTCTGTGGTGGTGTGGGAGGTGGTCCTTCGAGGTGGCTGTTGGTTGCATGGAGGAAAGGTTGCGTGGTGCTTGCGGGAGTGGTTTCTTTCTCTGCGTGGAAGAGTTTTTCTCCAGGGATTTTGGTGTCTATAATTCAGAGGCTTTGTGAGTTTCTTATAGGCGATGAGAGGAAAGCAACATGAATCTTTAGGATATTGACTATAATTCGAAATTGCCTAAACTTTAGGAACAGTTTCCTACAAGGAGTCAGATTCTGAGAGGATTTTGAAGAGTTTGAGTTGGACTTAGTCTTGAACTAGGAACCAAATCTAATATGGGAAGTTAACGGATAAACTATACGAAGGTTTTGATAGGAAAAGAATCACCAATTTAATCTATCTGTCCACATATTTTCCTAAGATGATAATAATGAAAGTTAAATAAATAAAATAAAATAAAATAAATTATAATAATATCTATAATACTAATAAAAGTCCTAAATTTTGGACCTGTATGTTACAACCCCATTGCTCGGTAAGCATGTGTTCAAAGAAATCAACAAGAAGTTCTCTAAGCATAGGGGCCTCTTTACATGCCGCACCACCATCTATATTCAACATCTCAATGGTATTGGTTCTCCTGTGAAAGTTGGCAACTCTATGAAAGAATTTTGTACTTCATTCCCCTTCTTTCAACCATTGTGCTCTAGATTTTTGGCGCCACGAGATCTCTTCCAATAAAATAACCATCTCTAATTCAGAGACCACTTCTGACTTGTGAGATAGTTCTTCCAAGGAAAGTAACCGGCCCTCTTGTATCCTCTCTAACTCATGTGGCTCTTCCAACATGGACTTCTTACGTTCACCTATGTCACCAAAGGTTTGTGTATTCCAAAGCTTTTGATCTTTTTTTAAAACTTTCAATTTACCTACAAGAATGAAACTAGTGGTGTCATAAAATATGACGACCACCATTGCCTAACCCTGTCCACAAAACCTTCAATTTTCAGCCACATGTTTTCAAATTTAAAGTGCCAATGCCCTCCTTGGATACCACCACAATCAAGCATAATAGGAAAATGATCCGAAGAGAGACAAGACAACCTCTTTTGACATACGTCCTGATAATGTGCTTCTCACTCCAATGAAACTAAAAATCTGTCCAATCTAGACCACGTATGATTATTGGACCACGTGAATGCCCCACCAATGAGAGGGATGTCCACCAAACTAAAGTTGAAAATAAACTCTGAGAATTCAATCATTGGTGGTCGCAATCTACTTTCTCCCGAACATTCACTTGGAAATCTTATAGCATTAAGATCACCACCTATGCACCATGGTAGTTCCCACTAGCTATGTACTATAGCTAGTTCTTCCCATACCTGACTTCTGTTGCTGTCCAAATTCGGCCCATAAATACCAGCAAAAAACCACGTAAAGTTGTCTTCCACACTCCTAAAGGAACGCGCTACTGTGTACTCTCCTATGAATTCCTCCATTTTCTCCACCACCCATCTATCCCACATCATGAACACACCTCCCGAAACCCCATCGGATGCAAGATAAGCCCAATCCACATATATACAACTCCATATACTTAGAACAATTATTTTTGTAATATATTTCAATTTAGTTTCTTGTAAGCACACGATGTCCGTCTTCCACTCAAGAAGCAAATGTTTGATTCGGAGACGCTTATTTTCCTCTTTAAGTCCTCGGAAGAAATAATTTTGGGCTTCATAAAACAGGTAGTATTCCCTTCACTTTAGATCTCTCTTGACTTGCGCTGTCCTCATAGTTAATAGACCACGTTAGTCTCTTTAGCTCCATCTATTTTTTGGAATCTGATTTCTTAAGCTAAGCATGACCAACTTCAATGGCTGTACGAAAAGCCATAAATTGTTCCTCAAAACCCTCACACTCCATCCCCACACAATGTTGATTTCCTTTACCTTATGAAGAACCCATTGTGAGACACTAGACTGACCTAGAAGCATAGAATTAAGGGGTATAGGCTCTGCCTCCTTGGTGGCCCACTACAAAACCAATGGCTTCCTCATCTTCTCCTCCACAAAAAGGTTTATGCACTCCCATTCAGAGAAGCCCTGCATCGAGATAAGGCTCCTGGAAGTCCCATCATCTGCTCTCGTGTCACTTTCTTCCTCTGAAAACAAGTCACAACTTTCATCCATATGTTGTGTGGCCTTCGCCAGAACAGCTACCGTTGGAGAGACGACGACAACCACTTCCATGTCACTCGCCACTGTTGTCTAGCTCTGTTGCACCGAAGATCCACCACACAATGGTAAGGAAATGTCGAGAGCCGTTTCAGAGACGTCTGTCGTCACCCTAAGGGCCTTCATTGAAGGCTCCTTAGCTTGTCACGAAGTGATCAGAGCTTTTTCAGGAAAGGTTACCAGACTCCCGCCGGTGGAGGGTCGTGGATCGCCCCTTGTCCTGATTCTCCACATGGGCTGGGTCCTGACTGGTTCTTTGCCTGCATGCCCCATGGGCTAAGGCCTAATCTCATGGCCCACCTGCTTTGTTTTCATCAACCCAGTTATTATACCACTACTAGGTCCAGCGAAAGTCGGGCCCAGACCCACTTTTCCCCCTTTCAACTGCCAGTCTATTGTAACTGTTCTGGGTCCTCTTGCTTCCAATCCCAGGCCCATATCAAGCCCACCTTTCTCCTCTTCATACCGTAGCAAAACCTCCACTTTCTCCTGCAACTCTATCAGTTGTGGCCTCAAGTCCAAAAGCATACTATGTACATCCCCTCTACCAGGCCAACAACATGCCCCCCACCACCACCCTTCCACATTGTACTAGTTGTACCTGCGGTACAAGGAGCTTTGCCAGCCCCATGCCCATTGCCTTGTCTTGTGTGGGTTCCTTTAATTCCATGGGGCCGTGTCGCCGCCTTGAACCCCTGTGAGGTTTCATCGTCTCCAAAGCCTCCTTGTACGAACGTTGTTTTGGTTGTACCACTGCCACCAATTGCCTTATCGTTGTCCCCCCTCGCTCTGACTAATACCTCTCCCATTAGTCATGAACTCCCACAGTACCTCCACCAACCTCCTCCATCCCTGACCCTCCTTCTCCTCGGGTATGAATATAAAATTGCACCTACTACCACCACTGTATTCCACTAACACCATGTAGCGACTGCTAGCATTCAAACACCGTTGTGCTATGAAACTGCGATTTCCTTCCCTTGCCATGGTGTAGAAGTCCTTTCTTTCTTCCTTTAAGCAGTGTTCCAATGCTTTAGCAACCCACTGCACCAAAGCCAACCCAGCCTCAACTCCTTCACCACATTCCAGCTTTTCTCAATAATAAGCATGGAGCTCCCTTCCTTTGATATTGAAAAAAACTTTGGATTCTATCACTACATGTTTAAGAAACCCCATTTTGAAGACACCTATAAACTCTAAACTCAATCACAATCTTGCTGTTGCATGCACCAAAATGTCACCGGAAAGAAAAATTATCACTTTTCATCATCGGAATTTTGGGTATATAGAGAGAAAATGTTAGGTGTACGGACTAGACTCCACTCAATCCTATTTTGAGCCACTCAATCACATCTGAAGAAATTACACAAGGATATTCGAAGTAGGACCAGCATATATGATTCCCAAAAATTTGTGCCTTCCCTCATAGGCATATCCAAAATAGCGGAAAAAATGCATGTAGACAGAATTTATAATATGCTGAAATTTTGAAACCGATGTGCATAGTCTTAAATTAGCAAGAGTAACTAGATTTTATAAAAACCCATGAGGAACCTACGTGCTTCGATTGCAATACCATCAACCAAATGCTCCTTCAATTTACGAGGTAATTACTCTGAAACTAAACCAAAGCCAACTAAAAGATAAAATAAAATCTAAATCACGGTTGAGCAAGCTTTTAACTAATATCCACTACTAAAACTGAATAATTTTTCCCTAAAGCCAGTTGGACAACCTCTAAATAAATTTTGGGAATAGTCGTACATATTTAATAAGATTAACAATGGGACCACAATATACTAAATTTATAACACACCCCGCTGGGCATGGTGTTTTCCATTTATCCCATCTGAAATTGGTTCTATTCTCCGTAAAAATAATACCTTCTACATCCAGCCCCCTTTTTGATAAATATTTTATTCAATTAATTTCTCAAAACTAACATCCTCAATTTAATAGAACCCAATCCAGTAGATTCAGATCCTATTTACGTTACCATTGACAATCATTACATAACCGCAATATATATTTTCTAAGCTACCGCAATATATATACTTGTCAAGAATATACACCAATGAACATCAGCCAACCAATCATGGGATCATCTAATATTTTCTTTTCAAAATTCAGAATGCTAACTGTCCTATATTCTGAAATAAATACATTCCAACTTATTTCCTTCCAGTAGTAAAGTTGGGTGGAGTGAATTTGGACCTACGAAAGTGTCGGGCTTAAGGTAAAAACTGGACCTATACAATTGGTAATGATTTTTTTTGGAACTTTTGGGATTGATTTACCATTGATATTTTTTTTGTGACAATGACTGAGGCTACTTGAATTAAATTGTCGTGGATAGCTGTGGGATTTTTTTTTTTTTTTTTTTGCGAGTGTAGACACCCATGGGATATTTTTTGATCGGGCAACTCTTAATAGTTTTTTATTGTTTATTGTACCTTAAAGTACCACAGGAGTGATCGTTACGGAGCCTTGCATGGATAGTAATGATTGGGTTGGTAATTACAATATATAGAAAAGGGGGTTTGGTAATAAACAATTTATTTGATATCACTATTTTGCACCTGTTAGAAAAAGTTCAATTCTTTTAGTAGTTCACATTGCAAATAGGAAAGGAGTATTACCTTTGCATTAATACGATGCAGGCAAAATTAGCCTTTGTCAGTCAGCCCTGATAAGTAATGAAATGCAAATCTGATTATGATAGTTTTTCATTTGGCAGATTTTGGAAAAGCTCTATGGTCCGAATCACATTGTCATTGGATATGAACTTGTGAAGCTTTCATCTATTCAGCTATCCATGGGGGATCGTACTGCTGTCAAGAACATAAATCGAGTCAGTGAAATTTTTTCTCGTTATTATGGATCTCATGCAGACAAGATGTTCCCATATCTGCAACCCTTACAGGGGAAACTCACCAAGTTAGTTCAATAAGGTCTAATCCTATCGCTGATGTCGAGAGAAATTCCAGATGAAAATAGAATGGGCATAAAAGAATTTGAAGATGACTAATCACTAATCACTAATCAAGGTTGCCGCTTTGAACATGAAGGGATCGATTATAACTTTTGCCTGATGAATTGCATTTGATATGTTGAGATTTTATCCGTTCCAGTTAATTCTGTAAAGAGTTGGCTATACTGTAGAATAGGTGTAATAGTTATGTAACAGCCAGGCGCTGCTTGGACTTTTTTAGGTCTAAAGTTGTGTTTGCATATTCATTTGCAGTTTCAAGTCTATTTCTGTTAATTTTTTTAAAAGTCTACTTGTGTCATTGGATACTTCGTGTATCTTGAATCCTCCCTCTCTCGTCTTCCACGAGAATATCAGCATGTATACCGCGTACGCCAAGAATTTTCACTCAGTGCAAGGACTGTTAAGAACGCTCGGTGCATTTGGAGTCCGAAATAGTCACCTTAGAGAAGGGGAAACAAGCTTTCCAATGGGAAATGAGTACTACCAATTGAGGAACACATGCGGCCCAGGATTAATGCACTTGGGAGTCCGAAATAGTCACCATAGAGAAGGGGAAACAAGCTTTCCAATGGCAAATGAGTACTACCAATTGGGGAACACATGATACGGTCCATGCCATCATTGAGGATCGTGCATAGGGTGAATGAACTCATTAAAGACCCACTTGCATGCCAATGGAAGAACCTCAAAC
Source organism: Juglans regia (assembly GCF_001411555.2). Lineage (NCBI taxonomy): Eukaryota > Viridiplantae > Streptophyta > Magnoliopsida > Fagales > Juglandaceae > Juglans > Juglans regia. Next base: position 52,321,861 of record NC_049907.1, on the reverse strand, counting down.
TCTCAAGTTAGCGATGATCTTTGTTTTTGTCATTTTTCTCATTCTTGTGTGATTTTTAGTGCTTACTTTCCGTACCTCGGATTCGGGGAGGGAGCTCCCCTTTTGGAGGATCTTCTATTTGATGTTTAATGAGGATCCCATGTCAATAAGTGATCACACCAATTTTGGGGTCCTCGAGGGTTGACAGTATTGATTAGAAATGATTGAAACACTATTTAGCGACTGTTGTGTCAGTAGTGCGGAGATCATATTGTAGCCTTCATTTTGGGGTTGTTTCTTGTGGCCCTCTCCAAGATTAAGGATAGATGTTAGTTCAAGCCAATCTCTTTATCGTTTTGGAGCTGAATTGCGCCTTACTATTCCCTATTTTTCCCTTCGATCGAAGAAACAAAAAATATAAGGTCTATCATACTAGACCCAGACTGGTAAATAATGCTCTAACCATTCTTACTTTTATCTTTCCGCTACAGATAATTTTAATCTCTTGAAAAAATTACAAGTACAGTATGCGGCGAAATTGTTCATTATCATGTATTATTTATAGGGCTATAGCACATGTATATAGAGTATGCAGTGAAACCCTAATAAAAAAAATTATTGAGTTATTCACTTGAGCGAGTATCGAGTGAACTTTTGGTCTGAAGTTCTTTCGAGCGATAGGTCAAGCGAACTTTTTGTTTGCCTTCTCTCGAGCCACAAACCAACCTCTACAAACCCAACAATTCTCTCACTAGGAAATTGGTACGATTGCATGTATCAACCGCCTGTCTCTGAAACTGAAACTCTTCACCTCTGCAGCTCATAGTTCTTGTCTTCAAACTAGAAGAACAACTGAAGTTGCGCACAACTTCGATTTCTCAAGTGTAACACCCTTAGGCCTCGTTTGTTTTTGAAGATGGGATGAGATGAGATGAGTTGAGATCAAAGTTGAATAAAATATTGTGAGAATATATTTTTTTAATAATAGTTTTGTTTTGGGGTTTGAAAAAGTTGAATTTTTTATTTTATTGTGTGGGGATTTGAAAAAGTTATAATGATTAAATGAGACGAGATGATAATGGTTGTGAAAACAAATTACGCCTTAGTTAACATATCTGCAGGGTTCTTGCTTCCACAGATCTTCTCAAGTATCAACTGGCCATCAACAAGAAGAGATCGAATAAAATGATACCTTATTTTAATATGTTTGGTCTCGGGATGAAATGCAGGATTCTTGACAAAGAATATGGCACTCTGACAGTCACAATGGAGAGTACCATTCTCGTTTTTCTTACCGAACTCTTCCAAGAAACTGTAACCAAATCATTTCCATTGAAGCTTCCAATATAACAACATACTCAGCTTCTAACAGCGCAACAATCTTATGCAAGTTTGAAGTCCAAGACAGTAATACCATCCAAAGTATATTAAAAAAAAAAATAGTACTCTTCTGGCTAACAGTGTAACCAACTAAGTTAGCATCTACATAACTTTACAGTTTCAGACTTACTCAAGTAAAACAAAAATGTGTATTTGAGAATCCCCTCAACTACCTCAAAATCCACTTTACTACCTCCCAATGCTGCTTTCTTGGATTACTCATGTACTTACTCACAACTCTCATTGCATGGGCAATATCTAGTTTTGTACATACCATAGCATATATAAGAGAACCAATAGCTAAGGCATAGAATACCTTACTCATGTAATCACACTCCTTTTTTGACTTTGGTAACTGATCTCTGCCAAGTCTGAAGTGACTTCCTAAAAGTGTACCCACTGGTTTAACTCTGTCCATATTGAACTTGCTAAGCACTCTTTTCTCATATCCTATTTGTGAAATTCTTAATGTACATTTGACTTATCTATGATAATCCTTATGCCAATGATTTGTTTCACAGCTCCCAAATCCTTCATTGTAAACTTTTTTGACAATTGTTTCTTTAGATTGTTGATCTCCTCAGTGCTGGACCTTCCAATGAGCATATAATCCACATACAACAGTAGAATGATATAAGAGTTGTCAAAATACCTAACGTAGCAATAATGGTTTGTTTCTGACATCTAGTGTACCCTGAATTGCACGTGAAGTTGTCAAATTTTCTATACCACTGTCATGGAGTTTGTTTCAGACCACCATACAAGCTCTTCTTTAGTTTGCAAACTCGATTCTCTTTCCCTTGTACTGTGGACCCCTCTGGCTAATGCATGTAGATGTCTTTTTCCAAATCGCTATGATTTCACATCTAATTGCTCAAGATGTAAGTCTTATGTTGCCACTATTCCCAATACTAACCTGATTGTTGTGATTTTCACAACTGGAGAGAAGACCGTAAAGTAGTCAATGCCTTTCTTATGCTGAGACACTTTTACAATAAGTCTAGCTTTATACATATTGTTGCCATCATTCTCAGTCTTCAATCGATATATCCACTTGTTATGCAAAGTCTATTTCCTTGCTGGAAGTTCAGTCAGCTCCCACGTCTGTTTCCCTAATAGATGATTCATCTCATCCTTTATTACTGACTCTCACTTGTTCGAATTCTCATCTTGCAAGATTTCCTTATAGCTCTGCAACTCACCACCATCAATTAGCATAGTGTAATTCAAGGTGCATGAGAGCCACTGCAAAGGTCTAGTAATCGTGGAAGACCGACGTACGACAACTGTAGGTGTAGATGGCTCTGGATCTGAATGTGGAACAATAGGGATTGATGCATTAGACTCAGTCTCCCCTTCATTTGCACATCTAATCTGCATTGTGATCTCAAAAAGTTTATTCAGACTCACAAACTCAGACTCGTGAGGAGCTACATCTGCGGTATTTGCTGTTGCACTAAACTTTTCCTTAAACATGACTTTCTCATTATAGATCATATTCCTACTCCTGATAACTTTCCTACTCTGATCATTCCAAAAGCGACAGGTAAAAGACTAATCCTCATAGCCAATAAAGAAACACTTTCTTGATTTGGCATCAAACTTGTTACGAGCATCAGAATCAATGTAAACATAGGAAACAAAACTAAAAAGTTTTAAATGAGAAAGTTTCACCTCCTTTCTGCTCCAAGCCTCCTCAAGTAGTCTGCACTCTAACGAAATAGATGACCCTCGATTAATCAAATAAATTGTAGTGATAACTACATCTACCCAAAATGTCAATGGTAACCCAGCATGCAACCTCATGATTTTAGCACACTCAATGATGGTCTTGTTCATGCATTCAGTGACATCATTCTGTTGTGGGGTCCTGGGACTGGTCTTCTTCATTCTAATACCATGTGATGCGTAATACTCTTTGAACCCTACATCAATTTACTCTTCGCCATTATCAAACCTCAAGCATTTCAGCTTCAAGTCTGCTTTAATTTCTTGAATATTTCAAACATATCAAATTTATTTTTCAAGAAATAAACCCATACTTTTTTTATTGTAGTCATCGATAAAAGTGAGGTAATACCGAGAACCTCCAAGAGATGAAATCGGGGAAGGTCCCCACAAATCCATGTGTACAAGTTCCAAATTTCTTGACCTCAGTACTCTACCTCCCCTAAAGAAACTGGACATTTTCTGCTTCTCCAAAATACAACTCTCACACATGTCCAGATCAACTGACTTTAGCTCTAGTAGTTTTCCTTTTGACAAAAGTACCTTCATCCTTTTTTGACTCATGTAATCAAGCCTACAGTGTCATAACTCTGCAGTACTCTCAGCTTCAGTAGTAGCAATCATTTTGCTTGATCCCGATATCATATACAAAGTATCAGTTTTCTTACCACAAGCCAACACCATTGCTCCTTTTGTGACCTTCTATATGCCACTTGAAAAGACTATCGAATGATCGTCATCGTCAAGTTGTCCCATAAAGATCATTTTTTTCTTTAAATTGGGAATATGTCTAACTTTATGTAATGTCCACATTTTCCTGTTTGGGAGTACAATGTCCACATCTCTCACTCTCACTACATTCAATACGTCTCCATCAACCAAGTACATCTTACCAAAGTCACTAGCATCATAATTATGCATGATTCCTCGATGTGAAGGTGTGGAATGAAGCTTCCGAACCAAAATCGATCATCAACCAAACTGTGAAATGCAAGAAGTAGAGCATCATGTACTTCCTCAGTCACCACATTTGCAACATCATTCCCTATCTTCTTCAGATTTTTGTAGTTTCTTTTAAACTGACATGTCTTGCCACAATTCTAGTAAGTGCTTTGCTGCCCAAACCCTCCAACCCTTATTCCATGATTTTGAACTACTCCTATTTGAGTTCCTTTAATGTCCTCTGCCCCGAGTATCAATATTCAAGATACAAACTTGAGGTCTCACCAAAATCTCTCATGCACATCTCCTTAACAAAAATCAAATCTCGAATATCGTTGTATTTCAACTTCATCTTACAGGCAGAATTACTCACATTCATTTTCATGGCATCCCAACTATTCGGTAATGACACCAACATAATCAGTGCCTGATTCTTATAATCAAATTCTTTGACAAACGAAAATTGACTTGTGATAGTATTAAACTCATTCAAATGTTGGGCAACTGAAGTACATTCTGCCATTTTCAAATTGAACAGTTTCTTCATCAAATGCACCTTATATTTGCTTATGGCTTCTCGTACATCCCAAACAAGACTGCCATAAGATCCACAGTGGTCTTTTCCTTGATAACGTTGTGTGCAATTGATCTTGATAGGGTCAGTCGAATAATCCTCAGGACCTATCGATCTAACATATTCAAATCAGGCTATCAACATCTTTCATATTGCCCGACTTCTTCCCTAGTAGAGAAAGATGGAGTCTCTTTCCATGGAGATTTTTATTCTTTTGGAAAAATTACAAGTACACTATGCGGAGGAACTATTCATTCTCATGTATTATTCATAGGGCTACAGTACATATATATATAGGGTATGCGGTGAAACTCTAATAAAAAATAATTATCGGGTTATTCGTTTGAGCGAGTATCGAGCGAACTGTGTCTGAAATTTGCTCGAGCGAGTGTTGAGCGAACTCTTTGTCTGATGTTCACTTAAGCAACATGTCAAGAGAACGTCAAGCAAACTCTCTCTTTGCCTTCACTCAAGTCACAAACCAAGCTCCACAAACTCAACACTTATGACTAGTGTTGCCCATTTAAGAGGTGAGGCTTCCATTCAAAAGAAGGTTTTTGAATATAGGAAACAAGAATATACATGATCCTAGAAAGATGTTTGATAAAATGTCCATGTATCAAGATTAATCGAAGTTTGGCCTAAGCATCAACTATAAGTGATGAGACTCATTAGAGTAATATTTGTCAAAGTGGTCTCATCAACCTATTTAACTTCCATGACAGGCTAGGATCTAAACAAAGTTTGCAAGAAAATATAAAGGTTAGAGGCTAAAAGCATGTGCACTTGGGATTCTAGAAGGGAGTGAGGTACGTGACGGGTAAAGATTTGGTAGGGGCATTTTAGGCCTCTACACATACTATTAGAGATATAGTTCAGCTAGTTAGTTTAGTTTTAAAATTATTTTTTCTGCTTATTCTTTTGTACATAGAAGATAGATGTATTCATTAATAATACAACTGAATGATTATTTTTCCTTCTTCAATTCCAGTCTTAATATGGTATCACAGAAAATTCTCTCGTACTAAGATGTTTTCTTCATCCTCTGTTTCTTCTTGGACACTTCCTGAGGATGCTTCCAGTCCTTACTATATTCACCATAGAGATAGTTCAGGGACTCTACTTGTTACTTAAATTCTTACATGCGACAATTATCACACATGGCGTAGATCCATGCTCATGACCTTGACAACCAAGAACAAGGTTGGTTTTGTGGTTCTATTTCTCCACCTTCCGATACATCTCCTTTGTTCTCTTCTTGGACTAGATGTAATAATATGGTCTTGTCTTGGATCCTCAATTCTCTTTCTAAAGAGATTGCTGCCAGCGTCATCTATGTTGATTCTACCATGGAGATGTGGTCTGGTCTTAGAGAAAGATTTTCTCAAGATAATGGACCTCAAATTTTTCAGTTACAAAAAGCTATTTCTTCTCTCAAACAGGATGATCTCTCTGTAAGTGCTTACTTTACTCAGATGAAAGGTTTATGGGATGAGTTGATTAATTATAGGCCATTAACTATTTGTTCATGTGGAGGCTTGCGCACCTTGATAGATCTGCAACAGCAGGAGTATGTGATGCATTTCTTGATGGGGCTAAATGACTCATACTCTCACGTTTGTGGACAAATCCTTCTTATTGAACCACTTCCTCCTATTAACAAGGTTTTTTCCCTTGTTCTTCAAGAAGATTGTCAACGTGAAATAGGATCATTATTCATTCCCAATCTTCAATCTGATGCTCTCTCTTCCTTTGCTAAACCTCTGAATGCAAGCAAGAACTCTAATCGAAGAGAAAGATGTGTTTGATCTTATTGTGCTCTTCCTGGACACACTGTTGATAAGTGTTTCAAGCTGCATGGGTATCCTCTTGGATATCGATCCA